>NC_091323.1:8470391-8515391 GCF_038502225.1 Cherax quadricarinatus | reverse complement strand
GGATCTGAACCAGTTCCTAGGAAGGCTTCCCTCAAGGGAGCTTCCTTGGCGCTGGTGAGGGGCTCTTGATCTGGGGAATTGGATCTGTGCTCCAGTTCCCTGAATTGAGACTGAATACCTTCCATACCTCCCACATGCGTTGTATAATCCTACGACCCCCGTGATTATAATTATATATTAATCCTAGGAAGGATGAACTTGATAGCACTTGTATGCTCAAAGCACATTCCCTTAAGGCAGAAAAAAGAGAAGATGTCAACTAGAAAGACAGAGATGCTTCCTCTACAGGCGAAGGCAACGAATTACAGAATTACATAGCTTTTCAAAGGGGCTAGTCTATCTGGAATAACGGAAGGAGGTCCTGGCTAGAGAAATGTAAAATATCGAACTTAAATGATTCATACAGGATCCATGAAACACAAAGAGCTTAAAGCAATAAATGAAACTGAAAGAAATACGAAATATTTCTTTTTATGTGCCAAATCAAGGGCAAAAACTACATCCAGTATTGTGCCTCTGCATAAACAAGATGTGACTTATACTGATGACAGCAAAGAAATGGGTGAGATACTGAAGTCTCAGTATGACTGTGTTTAGTGAGCCATTAATCAGACTAAAGGTCGACGGTCTTAAGGAATTTTTTTATGACTGAGACTCAAACTTTTATTAATATCTCCAGAATTTCTGACATAACATTAACATCACTGGACTGACAAAGCAATTAACGACATGCCCATACAATCTGCCCCATGCCCAGACTCGTGGAGCTCCGTGTTCATCAACTGCAAGAAAAGTTTTTGCGATCCTTAAATATTCAATGGAGAGGGAACCTAGACACGGGTCATCCCACAGTCACTAAAAACAACACATGTAGTCCAACTCCAAAAAAGGCAGTAAAGTAATAGCAAAGAATTACAGACCCATAGCACTGACGTCCCACATCATAAAAATCTTTGAAAGGGTTCTAAGAAGCAAGATCACCAACCACTTGGATACCCAGCACTTGCACAGTCTAGGGCAGCATGGGTTTAAAGCAGGTTTCTTGCTTCTCACAACTACTGGACTATTATCACATGGTCTTGGATTCACTGATAGTATGCAGATGTAGTATACAAAAACTTTGCAAAAGGCCTTCGACATGTGCGAACATGCTGTAATAGCACACAAAATGCGTAATAAAGGAATAAAAGGAAAATTAAATAGTGTAAAGCAGAGGCGGCTACAGTGAAAATCTCTACTTCCATCTTTTTCCTCATTCTCATATCTGACAAAAGCAGAAATCTAAATGTTTCATTTGCTGACGATACTAGAATTTACATGAGTGTGTCATCCAACGAGGACACTGCAAACCTCCAGACGAACATTAGCCAAATTTTCCAATGTGAAGTTCAGTGAGGACAAATTTCAGTTAATCCGGTATGAAAAAACTTTAGGAAATAAAAGCTAAACCAGAGTATAAAATCAGTTTTAACCACACAATGGAGCGAGAAACTAAAGTGAAGGACTAGGGATTAATAATGTCAAGATCAATCATTTCAAAAATCACAATAATGTCATCATCACATCTGCTAGGAAGAGGATAGGATAGATAATGAGATCCTTCAAAACAAGGGATGCCAAGCCAGGCTGGAATACTGCTGTATATTAACGGCCGCTTTCAAGAGAACGACATTGTCGATCCGGAGAATATACAGAGAACTTTCACTACACGTATAAGCACAGTCAAGAACCTCAATTAATGGGACCGTTTGAAGTCCCGTGATCTGTACTCCTTGGAACGCAGACGAGAAAGATACAACATAATTGGCACCTGGAAAATCCTAGAGGGCCTAGTCCCAAATCTGCCCACAGAAATCACTCCCTACGCATGCAAAAGACTAGGCAGGCGGTGTAACATCTCCCAGTTAAAAGCAGGGATGCCGTGATTACACTAAGAGATGAAATGAGTGTGAGGGGCCCAAAACTCTTCAGCTGCCTCTCTGCATACTTAAGAGGAATTACCGATAGACCCTTGGCTGTCTTCAAGAGGGAGCTGGACAGGCACCTAAAGTCAGTACCAGACCAGCCGGGCTGTGGTTCGTACGTTGGACTGCGTGCGGTCAGCAGTAACAGCCTGGTTAATCAGACCCTGATCCACCGCAAGGCCTGGTCATGGACCGGACCGCGGGGGGCTGTGACCTCCCTGTAGGTAGACTCTTGAGGACAGGTAAAAATCGCAAACCTAGAAAGTATACGGAGAGCCTTCATTGACCGTATGAATTCGGTCAAGCAAATAAACTATTGGGAATTCTTAAAATCCCTGGGAAATTTTGGAGCGATTAAGTCCACCAAAATTAATCCCCACGAGAATAAGAGGCTCGATAGACGGTGCAAAATTGTTTTAATGAAAAGCAAGAGTGCAGTGAGTACACTAAGAGATCCTCAGTAGGTGTAGAGGGACCAAGAGTTTTTATCTTCCTCTCTTCATACATTAGGGGAATTGCCAACTGACTCCTAGCCGTCTTCATGATAGAATGTGTTTGGTTCCTCAAGTTACTTTCTGTGCAGCCGGGTCGTGGTGCCTAAGTTGGACTGCGTGCAGCCACCACCAACAGCCATACTGATCAGGCCGTCAGAGGTCACTGCTCTGGGGGCAGTGACCCGAAGAATCAATTCTATTACATGTAGAAGAGAATACAAGTAATAAAGTAGAGGAGAGAGAGGGGGGAGGGAGGGAGGGAAGGGAGAGCGAGAGAGAGAGAGAGAGAGAGAGAAAGAAAGAGGGTGGGTAGCGTGCTTCTGTAGCATGAGGGTGGTCAGTGAAGGAGAACTCATTATTAGGGAGAGGAGGGACCAGTGAAAATTTGAAGGTGGACTGTCATCATTCTACCATATACAATAATAAAGGGTTATATGCACGACACACCTGCCTTAAAGCTCACCCACCCACTACCTCTAGTCTCTCTCTCTCTCTCTCTCTCTTACTCGGGTTTTTTTTACAGGGTTTGACAAGGTTAGGTAAAGGATCCCTAACTTTATTGTCAAGCTATTTACAAGTTAAAGTTTCCTGACTTTATTGACAAGCTAAGAGCTGTTACCTACATCAGCTCATTTGAAAGCATTTTTGTTCTGAAACAAACAAGTAGGGAACAGGATGAAGTTGGAGCCATCTGTGGGCCAGCATTTTTATTTGATCAACTATCTCGTTGACATCATAATGATGTACGAATGTGTTCCAGACTCGAGTTATCTTGGGGATAAATGTTCTCAGATGAAATGATGTTCTGAAGAAGGGTATAGCCTGAGTGAAGTTGTTGCTCTCTGCCCGTCTTGTGGTATAGAAGCTTGCTTCTCGCTGTTCTCGAAGTGGAGCCAAGTGTGGTACTTTGACAATGTTGTCCTTGTACATAACAGTAAGGCCACCCACATCCCTCCTGTGTTGAAGGCTCTGCTGAAATGACAGATCTATCCAGGATGGGTCCAGGCGAGAGATGAGACGTCTTGCTCTGCTCTCTACTCTGTCAAGCAGTCGCAGATGAAGGGGGGGTGGGCAGGCAAACCAAGAAAGTGGAGCATACTCAAGGTGTGAGTGTACTTGTGCCTCATACAGAATCTTGCAACCCCTAATGTCAAGCAGATACGAGATACGTCGAAGTACTGTAAGATTCCTGTCTGCCATGTTTGTAAGATTTACATCGTGGTTCTTCATGGTCAATTTGGAGTCAAATTTCACCCCAGGTACCAACACTCTCCCATTCATACTTACTACTGCTCCGGTATTACTATCATGGTGCCTAGAGACCATCATCATTTGTGTTTTCTCAGGTGCAAATGTTACTTGCCATCGGTTTCCCCAAGCTGATATAGCTCTTAGCTGGTGATTGATGTAGCTTAGAGCAGCTGGCATTTCTTCTCTTGGATAAGTAAATGTCAGAGTACAGTCGTCTGCATATGCATGGGATTCTGGGATGAGATAAAGAAGGTCATTGAAGTAGATATTCCATAACAATGGTCCCAGCACACTTCCTTGTGGAACACTTGCCCCAGTAGGATGTCTTGCTGATTCTGTTCCATTGAGAACTACCATTAGAGATCTACCATGAAGGTAATCACTGAGGAGACATAGCGTAGAGCCTGCTTGCAGTTTTGCCAAGAGGCCCTGGTGTCACACTCGGTCGAAAGCACCAGCAATGTCCAGTGTTACCACACAGCTGACTTTGGATTCATCCAGTGACTGGTGCCATTTAATGGAGAGGTTTAACAGATCAGCAGCAGAATACCCTTTCCTGAAACCATATTGACTGTCACAAAGTAGTGAGTGGCAGTCAAAAAACTTTGTCATTTGTCTTGAGATTATTGTCTCAAGGATCTTGCCAGTGATTGACAACAGTGACACTGGTCTGTAGTTGCTGATTTCTGCTCTGCTCTTCATTTTATGAACAGGGACTACATTTGCCTCTCCACAGAGAAGGCCATTTACCCTGTACTAGGCAGTGCTGAAAGATGCAAGTTAGAGGTGTTGCTAGCTGGTCTGCACATCTCAGCAGTCTTGGGCTCAACTTGTCTGGGCCCACAGCCTTTTCTTGGTCAAGCGATTTAAGAAGGAAATGCACTTCCTTCTGCCTTATTGTCACCACTGACAGTTTTGACTCGGTTCTTGCAGCTAGCCAAGGAGGGTCCCTTGCTGGATCATGAACTTGCATTTTGGTAGCGAAGTGTTCGGCAAAGAAGTCAGCTTTCTCTTGACTACTAGTAGAGGTGGTCCCATCCTGTCGATTTAGAGGTGGAATGAGTTCAGGCAGATAACCTTGTCTGTCCTTGACCAGGGACCACCAGGTTTTGGAGCCCACTCTACCTGATGCTAGCCTTTTTTGTGTGTCCGCCTCCCTTTAGCGATGGCCCACTTTTGAACTTCACCCATATGCCTACAGGCTTGCCTGTGCAAGTTCCTGCTATAGGTGGTAGGATGTCTCATACCTTCGCCATGCCTTGTACTTAGCAGTAGCAGCCTCTCTAACGAAAGCCAAACCAAGGCTGATCTGTAGGCTTCGTCACATACTGCAGGTGAGGGATGTGTTTTTGTTTAGATTAAGGATGTGTCCAGTGAAGGCTTTCACTTGGTTATCAACATTCCCTTGGAGAAGAAAATTCCAATCGGTGATGCGAGCTCAGAGCAAAGGGCTGATCAATCACTTTTTTCCCATAGCCAGGTTGTGCGTGTGGACTCCTCACCTCGTTCTATTGGGATCTTAAGTGTCGTAAAAACAGCCTTGTGGTCAGACGATTCAACGTAGCCGAGGGGTTGACAAGTGACTATACCTTCTACCAGATGGCTCACTACTGGGTCAAGGGAGGAGCCGGAGATGTGAGTAGGGAAATCAACAAAGTTTCTCATGTCAAACACCTCAAGAAGGTCATCAAAGTCCCTCTGTATAAGATGCTGGTTTGAGATCACTAACAATTATATGTTGACAGTTGTGTTGGAATAGAAGGGAGTCCACATTTTCCATTAGGAAGTTGATGGGGTATGCATACTGCCACTGAGGTCTGTACATTGCACATACTAGTACACAGGCACTAGTGTTTATGCAGAGCTTGAAGAACATCATTTCAAGATGAGTAGGGATGGCAACATCAATGTGCTGGGTATGTACACTTTTAGAGAAGCACACAGCAACACCTCCTCCTTGCCCTTGTCTGTCTCTTCTCAACTATTATTTAAAAGTTAAGAGATGTTACCACCTCAGCTCATTTGAAAGTCTCTTTCTCTCTCTCTTTCTCTCTCTCTGTCTCTCTCTCTCTCTCTCTCTCTCTCTCTCTCTCTCTCTCTCTCTCTCTCTCTCTCTCTCTCTCTCTCTCTTTCTATTTTTTTACACAGGGTTTGACAAGGTTAGGTTAAGGATTCCTAACTTTATTGACAAGCTACTGACAAGTTAAGGATTCCTAACTTTATTGACAAACTAAGAGCTGTTACCTACATCAGCTCATTTGAAAGCATTTTTATTGTTATGAGACATACGAGTAGGGAACAGGATGAAGTTGGAGCCATCTGTGGACCAGCATTTTCATTTGATCAACTGACGTTATCTCCTTGACATCATAATGCTGTACGAATATATTCCATACTCGAGTCATCCTGGGGATAAATGATCTCAGATGAAGTGATGTTCTGGAGAAAGGTACAGCCGGAGTGAAGTTGCAATCGTGTCATTACGATATCGTGAGTCATGCTGCTTTCTGCCCGTCTTGTAGTATAGAAGCTTGCTTCTCGCTGTCCTCGAAGTGGATCCATGTGTGGTACTTTGACAATGTTGGCCTTGTACGTAACAGCAAGGCCACCCACATCCCTCCTGTGTTATAGGCTCTGTTGAAATGACAGACTCTCTCTCTCTCTCTCTCTCTCTCTCTCTCTCTCTCTCTCTCTCTCTCTCTCTCTCTCTCTCTCTCTCCCTTTCCCATTCCCCGTCCCTCCCTCTAAAAGCACCTTATCGCTTCTTTGTAAAGTGGAGTATGTGAAGAGATAAAATATTTAAAATCCTAAACAAATTTAACACCAACAAGATAAATAATTTAACACTGCAACAAGATAAATAATTTAACACCAACAAGATAAATAATTTAACACTGCAACAAGATAAATAATTTAACACTGCAACAAGATAAATAATTTAACACTGCAACAAGATAATTAATTTAACATTGCAACAAGATAAATAATTTAACACTGCAACAAGATAATTAATTTAACATTGCAACAAGATAAATAATTTAACACTGCAACAAGATAAATAATTTAACACTGCAACAAGATAATTAATTTAACATTGCAACAAGATAAATAATTTAACACTGCAACAAGATAATTAATTTAACACTGCAACAAGATAAATAATTTAACACTGCAACAAGATAATTAATTTAACACTGCAACAAGATAAATAATTTAACACCAACAAGATAAATAATTTAACACTGCAACAAGATAAATAATTTAACACTGCAACAAGATAAATAATTTAACACTGCAACAAGATAAATAATTTAACACTGCAACAAGATAAATAATTTAACACTGCAACAAGATAAATAATTTAACACTGCAACAAGATAAATAACAAAACTCCGAAGCAAGAAGTGCAGCACTAATGTTAAACTTTTTTTTTTTGTAGTTATGAAGGTGTTTGGCATATTTAGTGTTTGTTTTTAATATAATAATATTTGCAGTGTTATAAAACACTGGAACAAGCGCCGGTGTACTATATTCTCTCACTGTTTTAAACCGGCAGTATTTTGCTGTTTAATGAAAGTGGATACATCAGCAGTGTGCTGCCACAATATTATATATAACAGTTACATGGTGAAACAAATGTTAGTTGTGTTTACTCCTTCACATGGCATGTGTGGGAGGAGAGCCTTCTGCTTCATTATCTCAAGTGTCTAGGCGGAATTAGACTGGCTGAAGTTTCTCAGTAGATAGTCTTGATATAGACGTAAGACCTTCCCTCTGCTTGTCTCGTGTGCGCCTTGTTTACACACTCTTACACCTTTCTCACTCTCAGTTTGATTTCCTATTTGATCTCTCTTGCCTTTCTCCATATCTTCTCCCCTTTTTATTTTTTTATTTTTTCACGTCCCCCTTTTTTTCCTTTTTATCTCTTAACCTTTCCCAACCCTCTTTCATTTTGTCTTCCGTTCTATCTCTTAACTTGTACTACTCGTTCTTTTTTCCTCCTGTCTGTGTTTTTAACCTTTCCCATTTCCTCTCGTTATCCTCCTTTCTCTTAGCCTTTTCCACCTTCCCTCATTCATTCCTTTTCTTCCCTCATGAACCAGGGCTCCCTTGCCCTATTACCATTTTGCTGCCTCCCTTCCTCATTACCTGACCCCTGAGGTCATTATCTCACCCTCCCTCCATACCCCTGCACCCGAGGTCATTAACTCGCCCATCCAATACAAACTGTTCTCCTGGGGCTTATCAGACCTACCTCTGATACCGTGTGTGGTGTTTGCCACCATCACTGCTTCGTCTACTTCGTTGCGCTTCTCTGCCACTTTAATCCTCTATGAAGACAGACAAGTTGCGGAAGAATATTTTATTGGAACAATGGTTCGCTCTGCCTAGAGCTTTTTCATTTGTGACTTGGATAAAGCTCTCCACGGTGAAATTTTGTCCGAGCAGAAGCTTGTTTTGCAACTTTTGTCCGCGTCGTGTTTTTCAACAATAAGCAATTTCGTCCACCTTAAAGTTGAAGTACTTCTTAACGTCCCTATGCATTTGTTTCCATCTATACCCGCTTGTCCCTGGTGTTCACACTTCACTCTCAGTATGTCCGCTCTTTCCATTATAAATAACTCACGTTGCGATGTCTCTTCTGGTTCTTCTCTCTTCTAAGACCGTAAGACTCAGTTCCTTTCGTCTCTCTTCGTTATTCTGGAATTACTCTGGTTGCAAGCCTGTACGCCTTTTCAATCTTCTGAACCTGCAACATAAGATGGGGGTTCCTGGTTGACCAGGCAAGCACCAGACAAGCTTGGCTCGGGGCCGGGCTCTGGGAGTAGAAAAACTCTCTAAAAAAAAAAAACACGGTATGGGTAGGGAGTGAACTCGCGGCTAGAGAGTCATAAAACTCCAGACCGGCGCATTAGCCACTGGGCCAGCTGGCTACAATAAGATTCATCCAACTATGTATATTTATACACCATATGTACCTAGTTGGATGAATCTTCTTGTAGCCAGCGGGCCAAGTGGCCAGCGGGCCAAGTGGCCAGCGGGCCAAGTGGCTAACGCACCGGTCTGGAGTTTTACGACACCAGCCACGAGTTCAATCCCACAGTTTGTTTGCAATCGTGTCATTACGATTTCACGAGTCAACTCTAGGAACTCATCCAGAGTATAGCAGTGTCGGTCTTCTGTCTGTGTCTTGGTTCCTGGCCCTGTCGCTCAGCAACTCAGGTTATGCACGCTATTCCTAGCGTCATGAACGCTCTAATATCTACTCTTAAAACTGTGAGCAAATTCTCCTTCCACTCCCCTCTCTACATCGTTCCACATCCTACCAACCCTCAGACTTGAATAAGTACCTTCTATAATCTCACTGACTCTGTAACTTTTATTTATGTTTTCCGGTCCTAATTCCCCTCGTTTCACATAATCTCTGGCCTGTTAAGTGTTCTATGTATCATGTATATAGTAATCATGTCTCCCATTGTTATTGTCTCTTCCTTTGGTCTTTCTTTTTAGGACATTCCTTTTAGCTCAGGGAAAAGATTCTTAGTGAATCTCTAGATTTCCTCTATTTTCTAGGCATTTTTTTCGCCTCGTAAGGGAAGGATCCATGTTGGTGGTGCATACTGTTATGTTAAGTTTGACACACATTTTATGTAGATCCTGAGGGACACTGTTCAGGAACCTGAATGTTGCACATACACTGCCACGATTAATCGGCTGGTGTACGCGTCTGATTATAATCATGGTATTATACGAACCCCCTTGTTCCTTCCCATTTTCTGAGGAAGCCTCTGCCATTCCTAGTGTGTCTGCCATATCTGGTTTTCATTACAGCAGTTTGTCCACGGTAGCCTTATCCTCTCTTCTCTGGGTTTTAATTTTCCTCATTATCTTTACGTCGTCAGCAAACAGAGATACATAGAGGACTTCATCAGGCTATTGCTATCAGGAGCCAGCTCTCACATAGCTATCACAGCTTGGTTGAATTGATACTTGGCGGAGGCAATGATCCAGTTTCCTTACAAAATTTCTAATCTTTTTTTCTGTAATATTTCTGATAGCTGCTGGTACTAGGTTAAATAGTCGTTGACTATGGATGTTGGCAGAGTTTTTTTTTATTGTGTCTGTGGTGGTTCATTTTAAACTTCTTCCCATAGTTCTTGATCCAGTAAGTTATGATAGCGTGTAGATATAAGACTTGACCCTCCAGTATTTAACATATATGTTATATTCTGAATCTTCTCCGTCCATGAGAAGTTTATTCCAAGTTCTGTGAGGCATTTCCAGTAGTTTAAATAGATGCACTTTACTGACTCTGGAGCAGTGACATTCCCAGTATGAATTCTTATAGGACAACTCTTCTCACTCGTCCATCTGCATTAATAGATTAAAGTAGATTAACTGGTATCCCTGCCTGCTCTTCCAGTTTGTGGGATATCCTGTTGTGGGAAAATGTCGAGAATATCTTATCTGCAGTTCATCTATTCCTTCTTTTCCTGTTTAATCTATGTTAACCAGTCGTTGAATTCCAGGTCTCTGAGACAGGATTTACCTGCACTAAACCCGTACTGGTTGTCATTTAATACACCAAACCTCTCTAAGAGTTCCACCCCTCAGGGAAGGTTCCTTGATGTTGGTGAGGGGCTCTTGATTTAGGGAATTGGATCTGTGCTCCAGTTCCCCGAATTAAGCCTGAATGCCTTCCACATCCCCCCCCCAGGCGCTGTATAATCCTCCGGGTTTAGCGCTTCCCCTTGATTATAATAATAATAATAATCTAAGAGTTCCACCAGTCTCCTTATCTTTTATTATTATTATTATTATTATTTATGTGAAGCACTAAACTCGTGTTGATCATTCATCACGTTACCTAACCGTTCTATATCCTAATTATTATTATTAGTTTTAACTTAAACTATGAGACAGAAGGAATTTCCGGTGTCGATCTGCCTCAAGAGAAATCATGGTAAGTTAAGACTTGAATAAAAAAGGTTGTAGTTAGTCATACTATTTATATAGTAATAAAAATTTACATGTAAACAATTTCGAGGGAGGGGGGGGGGTCACCGCCCACAGGAGCCCGGATCGAGACCAGGCCTCCTGGTTCAAGGTCTGATCAATCAGACTGGCTGCATGCAGTCCGATGTAGGCGGCAAAGCCCGGCTGATAAGGAACTAATTTCAAGAAATTATCCAGTTCCGTCTTTAAGAAAGCTAAAAGATGTGTTAGTAATTCTCCTTACGAGGGGAGAATGTGGTAAAGCACCCGGCTGTTTACATTTAAGTTACTAATTAGTGTACTCGTTACACCCTTGTTATCTGATAGTGGTCTGGGGATCATGATTTTCATTAAGGGTATTTTGCACCCTCTGCCGAGCCTCTTACTCTCGTAGGGATTAATTTTGGCTTGGAGGTTTGGTATTAACCGCTCCAGAAATTTCCAACGTGTGAATTAAGATGTATCCTCGCGCCAACGTTCCAGGAAGTACAGTTCAGGGGTCTTCAAACGTCACCAGTAGTTCAGATGACTGACTTGAAGCTCTGCGAGCAGTGAAGGTTCTCTAAAAACACTCCATATCTGCAATTTCGCCTGATAGTGCACAGCAATATTTTTTTCTAGAGATTACAAATGACTGAAAAGTAGACAATATAGAATAGAAACTGGTCACTAAATAGGAGAGGATGATGTTGAAATAACCTTTACCAGAATCCGATTTATTTTTCAAGTAACCGAAATAAATGTAAATTTTTACATTTTCTGAATATGATTAAGACACATGTGCAACAGTTGGGTATCTTTATTTTTTAAACGTTTCGCCTACACATTAGGCTTCTTCAGTCAAACACAGAGGCAGCAGATGTAGTGAAGTGAAGATGATGTAATCAGTCCATCAACCTTGGAGAAATAGTATTTGAAGCAGTTAGTCTCTCAGCCTGGAGAAGCGTTCATCTCCAGGGTCTGGAACGATATGAAGCTGAAGCATGTGAATGGTGTTTTAAATACTGTCGAAGGTGATGTGCAAGATCTCAAAGACTTTGCAGGGTACGGGATTCACTAGTAGAAGTAAGAAGACAGGTCGTCCCTCTGGAATTCAACCCTTCTCACTCATAACCAGTAGTTACGCGATGAAGCCTGGAAGATGTCCTCTGTACCAAGATACCGTTGTACCCTGCAACGTCTTCGAGATCTTCCACCTCATCTTCGACAGTATTTAAGACTCCATTCTCATGTTTCAGCTTCATATCGTTCCAGACCATGGAGCTCAACTCTTCTGCAGGCTGAGGGACTGACCACCTCAAATAATATTTATCCATTTCTCCATCTCACGACGTCACCTGCTGCCTCTGTATTTGGCGAAACGTTTCAACAATAAAGATACCCAACTGTTGCACATGTGTCTTAATCATATACTGTAATACCTTTTTCAACATAAATAACAAAAAGGCACAATACCGTGACTGGAACGATACACAAATAACCCGCACATAAAAGACAGAAGCTTACGACGACGACCTCTTCATGCCTATATATAGCCGTCCTGCTCCTCCTCTGTATGTGTGACTTTGTCAATGGTCCAAGTCGGACCGAAACGTCGTCGTAAGCTTCTGTCTTTTATGTGCGGGTTATTTGTGTACCTTTTTCAACATTTTCTAAATGCTAGAATTGCTCTGGTTCCAGATAATAACATTATTTAAATCTCTCTCTTATTAATTACATAAATAATACATTAAAATATAAAGTTAGTCGTAACATAATACATTGTATAATGTAGAACAAAGGCATTTTTTAGCAAAGCAAACTTTTTCTTAGAGCACTAGCACAGGAGCAAGCTTTTCTTAGAGCACTAGCACAGGAGCAAGCTTTTCTTAGAGCACTAGCACAGGAGCAAGCTTTTCTTAGAGCACTAGCACAGAAGCAAGCTTTTCTTAGAGCACTAGCACAGGAGCAAGCTTTTCTTAGAGCACTAGCACAGAAGCAAGCTTTTCTTAGAGCACTAGCACAGGAGCAATCTTTTCTTAGAGCACTAGCACAGGAGCAAGCTTTTCTTAGAGCACTAGCACAGGAGCAAGCTTTTCTTAGAGCACTAGCACAGGAGCAATCTTTTCTTAGAGCACTAGCACAGGAGCAATCTTTTCTTAGAGCACTAGCACAGGAGCAAGAATTTATGCACTAGCACAGGAGCAAGCTTTTCTTAGAGCACTAGCACAGGAGCAATCTTTTCTTAGAGCACTAGCACAGGAGCAAGCTTTTCTTAGAGCACTAGCACAGGAGCAAGCTTTTCTTAGAGCACTAGCACAGGAGCAAGCTTTTCTTAGAGCACTAGCACAGGAGCAAGCTTTTCTTAGAGCACTAGCACAGGAGCAATCTTTTCTTAGAGCACTAGTACAGGAGCAAGAATTTATGCACTAGTACAGGAGCAAGAATTTATGCACTAGTACAGGAGCAAGAATTTATGCACTAGTACAGGAGCAAGAATTTATGCACTAGTACAGGAGCAAGAATTTATGCACTAGCACAGGAGCAAGCTTTTCTTAGAGCACTAGCACAGGAGCAAGCTTTTCTTAGAGCACTAGCACAGGAGCAATCTTTTCTTAGAGCACTAGCACAGGAGCAATCTTTTCTTAGAGCACTAGCACAGGAGCAAGCTTTTCTTAGAGCACTAGCACAGAAGCAAGCTTTTCTTAGAGCACTAGCACAGAAGCAAGCTTTTCTTAGAGCACTAGCACAGAAGCAAGCTTTTCTTAGAGCACTAGCACAGAAGCAAGCTTTTCTTAGAGCACTAGCACAGGAGCGAGCTTTTCTTAGAGCACTAGCACAGGAGCAAGCTTTTCTTAGAGCACTAGCACAGGAGCAAGCTTTTCTTAGAGCACTAGCACAGGAGCAAGCTTTTCTTAGAGCACTAGCACAGGAGCAAGCTTTTCTTAGAGCACTAGCACAGAAGCAAGCTTTTCTTAGAGCACTAGCACAGAAGCAAGCTTTTCTTAGAGCACTAGCACAGGAGCAAGCTTTTCTTAGAGCACTAGCACAGAAGCAAGCTTTTCTTAGAGCACTAGCACAGAAGCAAGCTTTTCTTAGAGCACTAGCACAGGAGCAAGCTTAGAGCACTCGCACGGGAACAGTTGACAGGTATACTGTATTATACATTGAAAATAAGGGATCTAACAGTACAATTTACACAGAGGGTTTGTCACTTATTTCCTGTGCGGTTTTTTTTTTCTTATGTGGCTGTGAAGTTACTTTGCTTTTGTTTTTGCCACTGATGCGTCATCTTCACATTGTCTTTCAGTTTACCTTCTTACTCCTGCATAGTCGTTTCTGAATCTCCTACAAGTTGTCGTTTTTTCCTCAAGGTTACGTTAAGTAAGGTTAGTCAGGAAACAGGACAAGTGTTACCTGTACGCGGGTCTTAGTCATATGATGACCCGCAGCTGGAGTTTTTGGTCATCTGACCAAGGCCTTCCGCTGGCTTACCGTTCCACACCTTTTAAAATTATGGTTTTGATTATTTCCTCTTGGTGTCTCTGGATTCTTGATTAAATAATTGGTTTTCTCTTGTTTTCCATTATCTTCATCCTTGATACACATCTTTCATTAGCCTCTTGGCATTTTTATTATATTTATTACCGCCATCCCTTTGTGTTCCCTTTCGTATTGCACTTCTCTCAGAAACTTTCTCATTCCATCATAGTCGTCCCTCCTTTAGTCTCATTTTCTGTTGCTTCTTCCATTTATTTCATCATTGTTATTTACATCAGGTGCTCAAAGCTTATTACCAGAAAAGGTCAAGAGAGGCCTGAGCTTGCTACCATCTGCAGCTCATAAGACTGCCATCCCCACGAGCCCCTTTGAGGCGGGGTAGATGGCAGACCAGAGGCCTAGCTTCTCCCTACGAGCCCCGTGAGGGCGGGGAATGTGGCTAGGCCTGGGGACACTTGGTCCCAAAGATGAGGAGGTACTATACCTCCTCCCATGGGAGACTTAAGTCTCGAGACACTCCCCAGATAGGGAGCCAAGGCCGGGTCACCACTACTTGGAAAAGACCCGGGCCGGGAGAATACCGGCGAATAAAAAAAAAAAAAAAAAAAAGCTTATTACCACTTGATCGCTGGCGCCCTCTGCTTTTCCATGAATAATTTCGGTTATGCCTGTTCGATGTGTGTAAAAACCAGGTCGAGTCTTGCCGGCTCCTCTCTTCCCTTCCTCTTGTTTCCTTTACATGTTGCCTCAGAAAATTCTTGATCACTGTTCTTGTAAGTTTTGCTCTCCTTGTTTCTGGTCCACGTGTTGGGAGGGATACAAGGTTCAAGTTTAACCATTCACTTTCTTTACTGTTGAAATATTCTAGTTCTTGGAGTTTAGCTTTGCCTTTTTCTTGCCTTTTCTACCACTATCTCCAATCATCGACCCTTTATTCTAGTTATACTCCGTAATTGGCCTCCTCCTGTTTGGTGGTGGATTATATATTACTTCCATCATTATATCTATCTATCTATATATATATATATATATATATATATATATATATATATATATATATATATATATATATATATATATATATATATATATATATATCTATATATATTGTGTGTGTGTGTGTGTGTGTGTACTCATCTCTTTGTACTCACCTGTTTGTGGTTGCAGGGGACGATCCATAGCTCCTGGCCCCGCCGCTTCGCTGGTCGCTACTAGGTTCACTCTCTCCCTGCTCCATGAGCTTTATCGAACCTCTTCTTAAAGCTGTGTATGGAGCCTGCCTCCACTACATCACTCTTCAGATTGTTCCACTTCCTGACAACTCTGAAGAAATACTTCCTAAAATCGCTGTGATTCGTCTGAGTTTTCTGCTTCCAACTGTGACCTCTTGTTGCTCTGTACCATTTCTGAAACATTCTTGTCACTGTCCACCTGGTCATTTCCTCTCATTATTTTATATGTCGTTATCATGTCCCCCCTATCCCTCCTGTCTTCCGGTGTCGTCAGGTTGATTTCCCTTAACGTCTCCTCGTCGGTCATACCCCTTAGCTCCGGGACTAGTCTTGTTGCAAACCTCTGCACTTTCTCTAATTTCTTGACGTACGTGTGTGTGTGTGTGTGTGTGTGTGTGTGTGTGTGTGTGTGTGTGTGTGTGTGTGTGTGTGTGTGTGCGTGTGTGTGTGTGTTTGTGTGAGTGAGTTACTGTGCCTCTTGTCATAGAAGATAACGTTTATGTTGTGTTGTTGCAGGCTGTGGGGCTGACGTGGGTGGCCGGGGTGGCGGGGTAGAGGGCGGCGCCCCGCCCCTCCCCACCCGCCCGCCGCCCACTTGCCCTCCGCGACTGCCCTCGCCGGAGGCCCCGGTGAAGGAGGGGTGGGCGCGCCTGAGCTGGGTGGCGCCCCAACCCACCCTCCTGCACCAGCAGGAGCAGCAACCTAGGTCTCCGCTCCACCCAGACCACCCACACCACCACCTGCTCCGCCAGCTGGCCAAGAAGACCCTCTCCCAGCCACAGCTGCAGCTGCTGCAGCTCCACCTGCAGCAGCCGCAGCCGCAACCGCAGCAGAAGCGTCACCTACGGCTGCACCGTAGCCTTACTAGCGTCGCCAAGAAGCATCTTCAGCAGCGCCACCACGGAGACGAGGAACGAACGACGGAGGCGGTGGTGGCGTCAGACAGCCTCCTGCTGAAGACCAGCCCTAGCGGCAGCAGCAGCAGCCTAAACAGCCGCGCCAGCAGCAGCAGCGGCGGCGGCCCCTCCTTCACCGCCTCCGTCAGCACCAACACCGCACCCAGTATGAGTGGCTCAGGCACGTCAGGGGCCTCAGCCTCTTACAACACTATCAGGCGAGGAATTAAAGCAACCACTTCAAAGTTGATGGGAGCAACTTCTTCTGTAAGGCGACCTAGCGCCTCGCCTACTTCTGTAGCAGGTAAGTTCTAAGGCAGCCAGGTAGTATCTAAGGTAGCTAGGTTTACAGTGGGCTCCTGAGCCAGGCTCTAAGGTAGCCAGGTCTACAGTGGGCTCCTGAGCCAGGTTCTAAGGTAACCAGGTCTACAGTGGGCTCCTGAGCTAGGTTCTAAGGTAACCAGGTCTACAGTGGGCTCCTGAGCCAGGTTCTAAGGTAACCAGGTCTACAGTGAGCTCCTGAGCCAGGTTCTAAGGTAACCAGGTCTACAGTGGGCTCCTAAGCCAGGTTCTAAGGTAACCAGGTCTACAGTGGGCTCCTAAGCCAGGTTCTAAGGTAACCAGGTCTACAGTGGGCTCCTGAGCCAGTTTCTAAGGTAACCAGGTCTACCTGGAGGTTACCTGGAGGTTATTCCGGGGATCAACGCCCCCGCGGCCCGGTCCACGACCAGGCCTCTACAGTGGGCTCCTGAGCCAGGTTCTAAGATAACCAGGTCTGCATTGGGTTCTTGAGATATTATCTAAGGTAGCCAGGTCTACAGTGGGTTCCTAAGGTAAGTTTTAAGTTAGGTACACTTACCACGTCACCAACACCCATCACCAAACACTCACCACATCACCAACACCCATCACCAAACACTCACCACGTCACCAACACCCATCACCAAACACTCACCACATCACCAACACCCATCACCAAACACTCGCCACGTCTCCAAAACCCATTACGAAACACTCATCACGTCACCAACACCCATCACCAAACACTCACCACGTCACAACACCCATCACCAAACACTCACCACGTCACAACACCCATCACCAAACACTCACCACGTCAGCAACACCCATCACTAAACACTAACCACGTCACCAACACCCATCACCAAACACTAACCACGTCACCAACACCCATCACTAAACACTCACCTCGTCACCAACACCCATCACTAAACACTCACCACGTCACCAACACCCATCACCAAACACTCACCACGTCACCAACACCCATCACCAAACACTCACCCCGTCACCAACACCCATCACCAAACACTCACCACGTCACCAACACCCATCACCAAACACTAACCACGTCACCAACACCCATCACTAAACACTCACCACGTCACCAACACCCATCACTAAACACTCACCACGTCACCAACACCCATCACCAAACACTAACCACGTCACCAACACCCATCACTAAACACTCACCTCGTCACCAACACCCATCACTAAACACTCACCACGTCACCAACACCCATCACCAAACACTCACCACGTCACCAACACCCATCACTAAACACTCACCACGTCACCAACACCCATCACTAAACACTCACCACGTCACCAACACCCATCACCAAACACTCACCACGTCACCAACACCCATCACCAAACACTCACCACGTCACCAACACCCATCACTAAACACTCACCACGTCACCAACACCCATCACCAAACACTCACCACGTCACCAACACCCATCACTAAACACTCACCACGTCACCAACACCCATCACCAAACACTCATCACGTCACCAACACCCATCACTAAACACTCACCACGTCACCAACACCCATCACTAAACACTCACCACGTCACCAACACCCATCACCAAACACTAACCACGTCACCAACACCCATCACCAAACACTCACCACGTCACCAACACCCATCACTAAACACTCACCTCGTCACCAACACCCATCACTAAACACTCATCACGTCACCAACACCCATCACCAAACACTCACCTCGTCACCAACACCCATCATCAAACACTCATCACGTCACCAACACCCATCACCAAACACTCACCACGTCACCAACACCCATCACCAAACACTCATCACGTCACCAACACCCATCATCAAACACTCATCACGTCACCAACATCCATCACCAAACACTCATCACGTCACCAACACCCATCATCAAACACTCATCACGTCACCAACACCCATCACCAAACACTCATCACGTCACCAACACCCATCACCAAACACTCATCACGTCACCAACACCCATCACCAAACACTCATCACGTCACCAACACCCATCATCAAACACTCATCACGTCACCAACACCCATCACCAAACACTCATCACGTCACCAACACCCATCACCAAACACTCATCACGTCACCAACATCCATCACCAAACACTCATCACGTCACCAACACCCATCATCAAACACTCATCACGTCACCAACACCCATCATCAAACACTCATCACGTCACCAACACCCATCACCAAACACTCATCACGTCACCAACATCCATCACCAAACACTCATCACGTCACCAACACCCATCATCAAACACTCATCACGTCACCAACACCCATCACCAAACACTCACATTTTCCTCATGTCTCCATCTGAAGTAAAATAAATTACATGAATTAGGTTAGTTTCTCCTTCAAAAAATAAGATGTACAAGTGGAAGATATTAACACTAAAATTATTTCACAAAGAACCGCTATGAAAAGGTTTATACCTTAGTACACTGGTATACCTTAGTACACTGGTATACCTTAGTACACTGGTATACCTTAGTACACTGGTATACCTTAGTGTACCGGTATACTTTAGTGTGTTGGTATACCTTAGTATGCTGGTATAACTTAGTATACTGGTGTACTGTAGTATACTGGTATACTGTAGTATACTAGTGTACTGTAGTATACTGGTATACCTTAGTACACTGGTATAACTTAGTGTACTGGTATACTTTAGTGTGTTGGTATACCTTAGTATGCTGGTATAACTTAGTATACTGGTATACTGTAGTATACTGGTATACTGTAGTATACTAGTATACTGTAGTGTACTGGTATACCTTAGTATACTGGTATACCTTAGTGTACTGGTATACTTTAGTGTGTTGGTATACCTTAGTATGCTGGTATACCTTAGTATGCTGGTATAACTTAGTATACTGGTATACTGTAGTATACTGGTATACTGCAGTATACTGGTGTAACTTAGTATAACAGTATACTAAGGTATAACTTTGTATAGTGGTATACCACGATCTTTTATACCAAATGATATTTTTGAGTATTCCTACGTAATCACTCATAACGAAAGCAAAAGACTCGGCAGACGATGCAACATCCCCCCAATGAAAAGCAGGGGTGTCACTAGTACGTTAAGAGACAACACAATAAGTGTCAGGGGCCCGAGACTGTTCAACTGCCTCCCAGCATACATAAGGGGGATTACCAATAGACCCCTGGCTGTCTTCAAGCAAGCACTGGACAAGCACCTAAAGTCGGTACCTGACCAGCCGGGCTGTGGCTCGTACGTTGGATTGCGTGCAGCCAGCAGTAACAGCCTGGTTCATCAGGCTCTGATCCACCAGAAGGCCTGGTCACAGACCGGGCCGCGGGGGCGTTGACCCCCGGAACTCTCTCCAGGTAAACTTCAGGTAACGAAACCAGTTTTATAAGTCCAGGTTGCCTGTTAATGAGGCAGACCAGTTTTAAAAGTTCAAAATAATTGTTCATATATGACAAGTATTTTTCAGGAAAACCTGGAAAATAGTAGAAACCAAAAATACAGCACAGATGCAACATATATTGTAGCAAGGTGCAGTGCTTGCAACAAAAGAATTTCCAGAACAAATAAAGCCATAAATGAGAAATATGGAGGGAGAGGTTCCATGCAGCTTGTGCTGTCAGGTATATAACAGCAGTGGCCTGAGGGATGACACTTGTGCTGTCAGGTATATAACAGCAGTGGCCTGAGGCATGACACTTGTGCTGTCAGGTATATAACAGCAGTGGCCTGAGGCATGACACTTGTGCTGTCAGGTATATAACAGCAGTGGCCTGAGGCATGACACTTGTGCTGTCAGGTATGTAACAGCAGTGGCCTGAGGCATGACATTTGTGCTGTCAGGTATATAACAGCAGTGGCCTGAGGCATGACATTTGTGCTGTCAGGTATATAACAGCAGTGGCCTGAGGCATGACATTTGTGCTGTCAGGTATATAACAGCAGTGGCCTGAGGCATGACACTTGTGCTGTCAGGTATGTAACAGCAGTGGCCTGAGGCATGACACTTGTGCTGTCAGGTATGTAACAGCAGTGGCCTGAGGCATGACACTTGTGCTGTCAGGTATGTAACAGCAGTGGCCTGAGGGATGACATTTGTGCTGTCAGGTATGTAACAGCAGTGGCCTGAGGGATGACATTTGTGCTGTCAGGTATATAACAGCAGTGGCCTGAGGCATGACACTTGTGCTGTCAGGTATGTAACAGCAGTGGCCTGAGGCATGACACTTGTGCTGTCAGGTATGTAACAGCAGTGGCCTGAGGGATGACATTTGTGCTGTCAGGTATGTAACAGCAGTGGCCTGAGGGATGACATTTGTGCTGTCAGGTATATAACAGCAGTGGCCTGAGGGATGACATTTGTGCTGTCAGGTATATAACAGCAGTGGCCTGAGGGATGACATTTGTGCTGTCAGGTATATAACAGCAGTGGCCTGAGGGATGACATTTGTGCTGTCAGGTATATAACAGCAGTGGCCTGAGGGATGCCATTTGTGCTGTCAGGTATATAACAGCAGTGGCCTGAGGGATGACACTTGTGCTGTCAGGTATATAACAGCAGTGGCCTGAGGGATGACATTTGGGCTGTCAGGTATATAACAGCAGTGGCCTGAGGGATGACATTTGTGCTGTCAGGTATATAACAGCAGTGGCCTGAGGCATGACATTTGTGCTGTCAGGTATATAACAGCAGTGGCCTGAGGCATGACATTTGTGCTGTCAGGTATATAACAGCAGTGGCCTGAGGGATGACATTTGTGCTGTCAGGTATATAACAGCAGTGGCCTGAGGCATGACATTTGTGCTGTCAGGTATATAACAGCAGTGGCCTGAGGGATGACATTTGTGCTGTCAGGTATATAACAGCAGTGGCCTGAGGGATGACACTTGTGCTGTCAGGTATATAACAGCAGTGGCCTGAGGGATGACATTTGTGCTGTCAGGTATATAACAGCAGTGGCCTGAGGGATGACATTTGTGCTGTCAGGTATATAACAGCAGTGGCCTGAGGGATGACATTTGTGCTGTCAGGTATATAACAGCAGTGGCCTGAGGGATGACATTTGTGCTGTCAGGTATATAACAGCAGTGGCCTGAGGGATGACATTTGTGCTGTCAGGTATATAACAGCAGTGGCCTGAGGGATGACACTTGTGCTGTCAGGTATATAACAGCAGTGGCCTGAGGGATGACACTTGTGCTGTCAGGTATATAACAGCAGTGGCCTGAGGGATGACATTTGTGCTGTCAGGTATATAACAGCAGTGGCCTGAGGGATGACATTTGTGCTGTCAGGTATATAACAGCAGTGGCCTGAGGGATGACATTTGTGCTGTCAGGTATATAACAGCAGTGGCCTGAGGGATGACATTTGTGCTGTCAGGTATATAACAGCAGTGGCCTGAGGAATGACACTTGTGCTGTCAGGTATATAACAGCAGTGGCCTGAGGGATGACACTTGTGCTGTCAGGTATATAACAGCAGTGGCCTGAGGGATGACATTTGTGCTGTCAGGTGTATAACAGCAGTGGCCTGAGGGATGACATTTGTGCTGTCAGGTATATAACAGCAGTGGCCTGAGGGATGACACTTGTGCTGTCAGGTATATAACAGCAGTGGCCTGAGGGATGACATTTGTGCTGTCAGGTATATAACAGCAGTGGCCTGAGGCATGACATTTGTGCTGTCAGGTATATAACAGCAGTGGCCTGAGGGATGACATTTGTGCTGTCAGGTATGTAACAGCAGTGGCCTGAGGCATGACATTTGTGCTGTCAGGTATATAACAGAAGTGGCCTGAGGGATGACACTTGTGCTGTCAGGTATGTAACAGCAGTGGCCTGAGGCATGACATTTGTGCTGTCAGGTATATAACAGCAGTGGCCTGAGGGATGACACTTGTGCTGTCAGGTATGTAACAGCAGTGGCCTGAGGGATGACACTTGTGCTGTCAGGTATATAACAGCAGTGGCCTGAGGGATGACACTTGTGCTGTTAGGTATATAACAGCAGTGGCCTGAGGGATGACACTTGTGCTGTCAGGTATATAACAGCAGTGACCTGAGGGATGACATTTGTGTTGTCAGGTATATAACAGCAGTGGCCTGAGGGATGACATTTGTGCTGTCAGGTATGTAACAGCAGTGGCCTGTGGGATGACATTTGTGCTGTCAGGTATATAACAGCAGTGGCCTGAGGGATGAGACTTGTGCTGTGAGGTATATAACAGCAGTGGCCTGAGGGATGACATTTGTGCTGTCAGGTATGTAACAGCAGTGGCCTGAGGGATGACATTTGTGCTGTCAGGTATATAACAGCAGTGGCCTGAGGGATGACATTTGCGCTATCAGATATATAACAGCAGTGGCCTGTGGGATGACATTTGTGCTGTCAGGTATGTAACAGCAGTGGCCTGAGGGATGACATTTGTGCTGTCAGGTATATAACAGCAGTGGCCTGAGGGATGACATTTGTGCTATCAGATATATAACAGCAGTGGCCTGTGGGATGACATTTGTGCTGTCAGGTATATAACAGCAGTGGCCTGAGGGATGAGACTTGTGCTGTGAGGTATATAACAGCAGTGGCTTCAGGGATGACATTTGTGCTGTGAGGTATATAACAGCAGTGGCCTCAGGGATGACACTTGCGCTGTGAGGTATATAACAGCAGTGGCCCGAGGGATGAGACTTCTGCTGTGAGGTATATAACAACAGTGGCCCGAGGGATGAGACTTGTGCTGTGAGGTAAATAGCAGCAGTGACCTGAGGGATGAGACCTGTGCTGTGAGGTATATAACAGCAGTGGCCTGAGGGATGAGACTTGTGCTGTGAGGTATATAACAGTAGTGGCCCGAGGGATGAGACTTGTGCTGTGAGGTATATAACAGCAGTGACCTGAGGGATGGCAATTGTGCTGTGAGGTATATAACAGCAGTGGCCTGAGGGATGAGACTTGTGCTGTGAGGTATATAACAGCAGTGACCTGAGGAATGGCACTTGTGCTGTGAGGTATATAACAGCAGTGGCCTGAGGGATGAGACTTGTGCTGTGAGGTATATAACAGCAGTGGCCTGAGGGATGACACTTGTGCTGTGAGGTATATAACAGCAGTGGCCTGAGGGATGACACTTGTGCTGTGAGGTATATAACAGCAGTGGCCCGAGGGATGACACTTGTGCTGTCAGGTATATAACAGCAGTGGCCTGAGGGATGAGACTTGTGCTGTGAGGTATATAACAGCAGTGACCTGAGGGATGGCAATTGTGCTGTGAGGTATATAACAGCAGTGGCCTGAGGGATGAGACTTGTGCTGTGAGGTATATAACAGCAGTGACCTGAGGAATGGCACTTGTGCTGTGAGGTATATAACAGCAGTGGCCTGAGGGATGAGACTTGTGCTGTGAGGTATATAACAGCAGTGGCCTGAGGAATGACACTTTTGCTATGAGGTATATAACAGCAGTGGCCTGAGGGATGAGATTTGTTCTCTGACGTATATAACATCAGTGGCCTGAAGGATGACACTTGTCCTGTTAGGTATGTAACAGCAGTGGCCTGAGGGATGACACTTGTGCTGTCAGGTATATAACAGCAGTGGCTTCAGGGATGAGACTTGTGCTATGAGGTATATAACAGCAGTGGCCTGAGGGATGACACTTATGCTGTGAGGTATATAACAGCAGTGGCCTGAGGGATGACACTTGTGCTGTCAAGTATACAACAGCAGTGGGCTGAGGGATGACACTTGTGCTGTCAGGTATATAACAGCAGTGGCTTCAGGGATGAGACTTGTGCTGTGAGGTATATAACAGCAGTGGCCTGAGGGATGACACTTATGCTGTGAGGTATATAACAGCAGTGGGCTGAGGGATGACACTTGTGCTGTCAGGTATACAACAGCAGTGGCCTGAGGGATGAGTCTTGTGCTATGAGGTATTTAACAACAGTGGCCCTGGGGATGAGACTTGTGCTGTGAGGTATATTACAGCAGTGGCCTGAGGGATGAGGCTTGTGCTGTGAGGTATTTAACAGCAGTGGCCTGAGGGATGACACTTGTGCTGTGAGGTATGTAACAGCAGTGGCCTGAGGGATGGCACTTGTGCTGTGAGGTATATAACAGCAGTGGCCTGAGGGATGGCACTTGTGCTGTGAGGTATATAACAGCAGTGGCCTGAGGGATGACACTTGTGCTGTGAGGTATGTAACAGCAGTGGCCTGAGGGATGGCACTTGTGCTGTGAGGTATATAACAGCAGTGGCCTGAGGGATGGCACTTGTGCTGTGAGGTATATAACAGCAGTGGCCTGAGGGATGGCACTTGTGCTGTGAGGTATATAACAGCAGTGGCCTGAGGGATGGCACTTGTGCTGTGAGGTATATAACAGCAGTGGCCTGAGGGATGACACTTGTGCTGTGAGGTATATAACAGCAGTGGCCTGAGGGATGGCACTTGTGCTGTGAGGTATATAACAGCAGTGGCCTGAGGGATGGCACTTGTGCTGTGAGGTATATAACAGCAGTGGCCTGAGGGATGACACTTCTGCTGTGAGGTATATAACAGCAGTGGCCTGAGGGATGGCACTTGTGCTGTGAGGTATATAACAGCAGTGGCCTGAGGGATGACACTTCTGCTGTGAGGTATATAACAGCAGTGGCCTGAGGGATGGCACTTGTGCTGTGAGGTATATAACAGCAGTGGCCTGAGGGATGACACTTCTGCTGTGAGGTATATAACGGCAGTGGCCTGAGGGATGGCACTTGTGCTGTGAGGTATATAACAGCAGTGGCCTGAGGGATGGCACTTGTGCTGTGAGGTATATAACAGCAGTGGCCTGAGGGATGACACTTCTGCTGTGAGGTATATAACAGCAGTGGCCTGAGGGATGGCACTTGTGCTGTGAGGTATATAACAGCAGTGGCCTGAGGGATGACACTTCTGCTGTGAGGTATATAACAGCAGTGGCCTGAGGGATGGCACTTGTGCTGTGAGGTATATAACAGCAGTGGCCTGAGGGATGACACTTCTGCTGTGAGGTATATAACAGCAGTGGCCTGAGGGATGGCACTTGTGCTGTGAGGTATATAACAGCAGTGGCCTGAGGGATGACACTTCTGCTGTGAGGTATATAACAGCAGTGGCCTGAGGGATGGCACTTGTGCTGTGAGGTATATAACAGCAGTGGCCTGAGGGATGGCACTTGTGCTGTGAGGTATATAACAGCAGTGGCCTGAGGGATGACACTTCTGCTGTGAGGTATATAACAGCAGTGGCCTGAGGGATGGCACTTGTGCTGTGAGGTATATAACAGCAGTGGCCTGAGGGATGGCACTTCTGCTGTGAGGTATATAACAGCAGTGGCCTGAGGGATGGCACTTGTGCTGTGAGGTATGTGTTACAAAAAACGCGATTTCTAATAAGCATAGAGATCTCCAGTGAATACTAGAAAGGACTGCCCTTCTAACATCCAGGCTGCTACTAGGTTTTCGTAACAAGTAGTCAGTATCCTGGTCCAATTATCCATTATAATTCAATAATAATTATTAGTGCTTCAAGATTGCAACTGGTAGGTTACTAAAGAAATTAAAATTTATTAAGTTTATTAACAATCAAGATATTTAGGAGTATATTAAATTAAAATTAATTAATCATTTTAAACAAATTAATAATAATCACTTCTCTCGTGTACAGCAGTGGCTGAAGACACATATCACATCTTTATATCTTAAGTATCGTCTGGTACATTAACATTTAATAATACATATATATACAAATAAGTTTGTGTGTGTGTGTAAGTGCTCTAAGTAGTTCGCTGTCTCATGACTCGACTACACTTAAACCAGTGACTGACAAAGTCCTCACATCAATTAATTCTTGACCAACCTGGCAATCAGAACAGCTTGCTTGAACAATAAAACGACTGATAAGCCGAACAACAATATAACAAGCAAAAGTGACACAGAATCAGGAACAAGGAGATAATATAACGACACTAAGTAGGGACCATCTGCAGATCCTCCACAAAAGTCACAAAACTCCCATAATACTGAATCTAAGTTCAGCATCAGAAAATCCCCGACTGTGACAGTACACAGATACCAGTACAAGTTAGGTCAGAAGCTATAGCTCAGGACCTGAGTTGCTCAGAGTGTCTATGCGACACACAATCTCAGTACAACGTCGAAAATCACTAAGTCTAGACAATGTTTTGTGAACAGAGTTCTACAGAACCAACAACAAGAAAGCGACAGAGACGATATTCCAACAAGTGCCAATAACGGAGAGTTAGGCACTTCTTGTCAGGAATATGTCCAACCACCAAGAGAGTCTAGCCCAGACTGACTACTCCAGGCGAGGTGTGAACACCCCCCCCCTCTATCACGTGATTGCTCCGTGGGCAGCTGCTGCCCAGCAACACCGAGAAGCCGGCAGGGAAACTAGCAACAAGCGATAATTACAGTAGTTAGACAATCAAGACTGGAACTATGAGCACTGAATAATGTATATATGTTACATCCTACCTAATAAAAGTAACTAAGTCAAATAATAATATAAAGCAATATATTTACGATTTAGCTATTATCGCAAATATAAGCAATATAAAATTATACGAAAAGGTAATATACATTATATACATTGTGACCCATTCAAGGGTCGCAACATATGTAACAGCAGAGACCTGAGGGATGAGACTTGTGCTGTGAGGTATGTGACAGAAGTGGCCTGAGGGATGAGACTTGTGCTGAGAGGTATGTGACAGCAGTGGCCTGAGGAATGAGACTTGTGGTGTCAGGTATGTAACAGCAATGGCCTGAGGAATGAGACTTGTGCTGTGAGGTATGTAACAGCAGTGGCCTGAGGGATGACACTTGTGGTGTCAGGTATATAACTGCAGTGGCCTGAGGAATGAGACTTGTGGTGACAGGTATGTAACAGAAGTGGCCTGAGGGATGAGGCTTGTTCTCTAAGGTATGTAACAGTAGTGATGGTTCAGGGAGAGAGACTTGTGTTAAGATATGTAACAGTAGTGGTGGTTGAGGGAGGAAGACTTGTGTTATGGAATGTAACAATAGTGCTGGTTCATGGAGGGAGACTTGTGTTAAGGTATGTAACAGTAGTGGTGGTTCAAGGAGGGAGAGTTGTGTTAAGGTATGTGACAGTAATGGTGGTTCAGGGAGGGAGACTTGTGTTAAGATATGTAACAGTAGTGGTGGTTGAGGGAGGAAGACTTTGTTAAGGTATGTAACAGTAGTGGTGGTTGAGGGAGGGTGACTTGTGTTGAGGTATGTAACAGTAGTGGTGGTTCAGGGAGGGAGACTTGTGTTACGGTATGTGACAGTAGTGGTGGTTCAGGGAGAGAGACCTGTGTAAGGGTAACAGTAGTGGTGGTTCATGGATGAATACTTGTGTTAAGGTATGTAACAGTAGTGGTGGTAGTTGAGGGAGACTTGTGTTGAGGTATGTAACAGTAGTGGTGGTAGTTGAGGGAGACTTGTGTTGAGGTATGTAACAGTAGTGGTGGTTCAGGGAGGGAGGCTTGTGCTAAGGTATGTGACAGTAGTGGTGGTTCAGGGAGACCTGTGTTAGGGTATGTGACAGTAGTGGTGGTTCAGGGAGACCTGTGTTAGGGTATGTAACAGTAGTGGTGGTTCAGGGAGACATGTGTTAGGGTATGTAACAGTAGTGGTGGTTCAGGGAGACCTGTGTTAGGGTTTGTAACGGTAGTGGTGGTTCAACAGTAGTATGTAACAGTAGTGTTCAGGGAGACCTGTGTTAGGGTATGTAACAGTAGTGGCGGTGGTTCATTGAGGATGTAACAGTAGTGGTGGTTCAGGGAGGGAGGCTGTGTTAATGTGACAGTAGTGGTGACAGTATTAACAGTAGTGGTGGTTCAGGGAGACCTGTGTTAGGGTATGTAACAGTAGTGGTGGTTCAGGGAGACATGTGTTAGGGTATGTAACAGTAGTGGTGGTTCAGGGAGACCTGTGTTAGGGTTTGTAACAGTAGTGGTGGTTCAGGGAGGGAGACATGTGTTACGGTATGTAACAGTAGTGGTGGTTCAGGGAGACCTGTGTTAGGGTATGTAACAGTAGTGGCGGTGGTTGAGGGAGGGAGACTTGTATTGAGGTATGTAACAGTAGTGGTGGTTCAGGGAGGGAGGCTTGTGTTAGGGTATGTGACAGTAGTGGTGGTTCAGGTAGACCTGTGTTAGGGTATGTAACAGTAGTGGTGGTTCAGGGAGACCTGTGTTAGGGTATGTAACAGTAGTGGTGGTTCAGGGAGACCTGTGTTAGGATATGTAACAGTAGTGGTGGTTCAGGGAGGGAGACTTGTATTAGGGTATGTAACAGTAGAGGTGGTTCAGGGAGGGAGACTTGTGTTAGGGTATGTAACAGTAGTGGTGGTTCAGGTAGACCTGTGTTAGGGTATGTAACAGTAGTGGTGGTTCAGGGAGACTTGTGTTAGGGTATGTAACAGTAGTGGTGGTTCAGGTAGACCTGTGTTAGGGTATGTAACAGTAGTGGTGGTTCAGGGAGGCTTGTGTTAGGGTATGTAACAGTAGTGGTGGTTCAGGGAGGCTTGTGTTAGGGTATGTGACAGTAGTGGTGGTTCAGGGAGACCTGTGTTAGGGTATGTAAGAGTAGTGGTGGTTCAGGGAGGGAGACTTGTGTTAGGGTATGTAACAGTAGTGGTGGTTCAGGGAGACCTGTGTTAGGGTATGTGACAGTAGTGGGGATTCAGGGAGACCTGTGTTAGGGTATGTGACAGTAGTGGTGGTTCAGGGAGGGAGACCTGTGTTAGGGTATGTAACAGTAGTGGTGGTTCAAGGAGACCTGTGTTAGGATATGTAACAGTAGTGGTGGTTCAGGGAGGGAGACCTTTGTTAGGGTATGTAACAGTAGTGGTGGTTCAGGGAGGGAGACTTGTGTTAGGGTATGTAACAGTAGTGGTGGTTCAGGGAGACCTGTGTTAGGGTATGTAACAGTAGTGGTGGTTCAGGGAGGGAGACTTGTATTGAGGTATGTAACAGTAGTGGTGATTCAGGGAGGGAGGCTTGTGTTAGGGTATGTGACAGTAGTGGTGGTTCAGGGAGACCTGTGTTAGGGTATGTAATAGTAGTGGTGGTTCAGGGAGACCTGTGTTAGGGTATGTAACAGTAGTGTCGGTGGTTGAGGGAGGGAGACTTGTATTGAGGTATGTAACAGTAGTGGTGGTTCAGGGAGGGAGACCTGTGTTAGGGTATGTAACAGTAGTGGTGGTTCAGGGAGACCTGTGTTAAGGTATGTAACAGTAGTGGTGGTTCAGGGAGGGAGACTTGTGTTAGGGTATGTAACAGTAGTGGTGGTTCAGGGAGGGAGACTTGCGTTAGGGTATGTAACAGTAGTGGTGGTTCAGGGAGGGAGACTTGTGTTAGGGTAACAGTAGTGGTGGTTCAGGGAGGGAGACTTGTGTTAGGTTATGTAACAGTAGTGGTGGTTCAGGGAGGGAGACTTGCGTTAGGGTATGTAACAGTAGTGGTGGTTCAGGGAGACCTGTGTTAGGGTATGTGACAGTAGTGGTGGTTCAGGGAGGGAGACCTGTGTTAGGGTATGTAACAGTAGTGGTGGTTCAGGGAGGGTGATTGTGTTAGGGTATGTAACAGTAGTGGTGGTTCAGGGAGACCTGTGTTAGGGTATGTGACAGTATTGGTGGTTCAGGGAGGGAGACCTGTGTTAGGGTATGTAACAGTAGTGGTGATTCAGGGAGACTTATGTTAGGGTATTTAACAGTAGTGGTGGTTCAGGGAAACCTGTGTTAGGGTATGTGACAGTAGTGGTGGTTCAGGGAGACCTGTGTTAGGGTATGTGACAGTAGTGGTGGTTCAGGGAGACCTGTGTTAGGGTATGTAACAGTAATGGTGGTTCAGGGAGACCTGCGTTAGGGTATGTAACAGTAGTGGTGGTTCAGGGAGGGAGACCTGTGTTAGGGTATGTAACAGTAGTGGTGGTTCAGGGAGACCTGTGTTAGGGTATGTAACAGTAGTGGTGGTTCAGGGAGGGAGACTTGTGTTAGGGTATGTAACAGTAGTGGTGGTTCAGGGAGGGAGACTTGTGTTAGGGTATGTGACAGTAGTGGTGGTTCAGGGAGGGAGACTTGTGTTAGGGTATGTGACAGTAGTGGTGGTTCAGGGAGGGAGACTTGTGTTAGGGTATGTGACAGTAGTGGTGGTTCAGGGAGGGAGATCTGTGTTAGGGTATGTGACAGTAGTGGTGGTTCAGGGAGACCTGTGTTAGGGTATGTGACAGTAGTGGTCGTTCAGGGAGACATGTGTTAGGGTATGTAACAGTAGTGGTGGTTCAGGGAGACCTGTGTTAGGGTATGTAACAGTAGTGGTGGTTCAGGGAGACCTGTGTTAGGGTATGTAACAGTAGTGGTGGTTCAGGGAGGGAGACCTGTGTTAGGGTATGTAACAGTAGTGGTGGTTCAGGGAGACCTGTGTTAGGGTATGTAACAGTAGTGGTGGTTCAGGGAGGGAGACTTGTGTTAGGGTATGTAACAGTAGTGGTGGTTCAGGGAGACCTGTGTTAGGGTATGTGACAGTAGTGGTGGTTCAGGGAGGGAGACCTGTGTTAGGGTATGTAACTGTAGTGGTGGTTCAGGGAGGGAGACTTGTGTTAGGGTATGTAACAGTAGTGGTGGTTCAGGGAGGGAGACTTGTGTTAGGGTATGTGACAGTAGTGGTGGTTCAGGGAGGTTACCTGGAGGTTATTCCGGGGATCAACGCCCCCGCGGCCCGGTCTATGACCAGGCCTCCCGATGGATCAGGGCCTGATCAACTAGGCTGTTACTGCTGGCCGCACGCAGTCCAACGTACGAGCCACAGTCCGGCTGATCCGGCACTGACTTTATGTATCTGTCCAGCTCTCTCTTGAAGGCAGCCAGGGGCTTATTGGCAATTCCCCTAATGCTTGATGGGAGGCTGTTGAACAGTTTTGGACCCCGGACACTTGTGGTGTTTTCCCTTAGTGTACCAATGCCGCCCCTACTTTTTATTGGGGGCATTTTGCATCGCCTGCCCAGTCTTTTACTTTCGTAGGGAGTGATTTCTGTGTGCAGATTTGGGACCATTCCTTCCAAGATTTTGCAAGTGTAGATTATGATATATCTCTCCCTCCTGCGATCCAACGAGTACAAGTCAAGTGCTTCCAAGCGTTCCCAGTAGTTAAGGTGCTTGACAGAACTTATACGTGCAGTAAAGGATCTCTGTACACTCTCTTGATCTGCGATTTCTCCTGCTTTGAATGGAGATGTTAATGTACAGCAGTATTCCAGCCTAGAGAGAACAAGTGATTTGAAAAGGATCGTCATGGGGTTGGCATCTCTCGTTTTGAAAGTTCTCATTATCCATCCTATCATTTTCTTTGCACGTGCGATCGTGGCACTGTTGTGATCCTTGGAAGTGAGATCCTCAGACATTACTACTCCCAGGTCCCTTACATTATTTTTCCGCTCTATTGTATGGCCGGAGTCAGTAGTATACTCTGTTCTAGTTATTATCTCCTCCAGTTTTCCATAACGGAGTAGTTGGAATTTGTCCTCTTTGAACATTGAACATTGTGTTAGGTTATGTGACAGTAGTGGTGGTTCAGGGAGGGAGACTTGTGTTAGGGTATGTGACAGTAGTGGTGGTTCAGGGAGGGAGACCTGTGTTAGGGTATGTGACAGTAGTGGTGGTTCAGGGAGGGAGACCTGTGTTAGGGTATGTGACAGTAGTGGTGGTTCAGGGAGACCTGTGTTAGGGTATGTAACAGTAGTGGTGGTTCAGGGAGACATGTGTTAGGGTATGTAACAGTAATGGTGGTTCAGGGAGACCTGTGTTAGGGTATGTAACAGTAATGGTGGTTCGTGGAGACCTGTGTTAGGGTATGTGACAGTAGTGGTGGTTCAGGGAGACATGTGTTAGGGTATGTAACAGTAATGGTGGTTCAGGGAGACCTGTGTTAGGGTATGTAACAGTAATGGTGGTTCGTGGAGACCTGTGTTAGGGTATGTAACAGTAGTGGTGGTTCAGGGAGGTAGACTATCACTGCCAATGTTGCTGACGTAAACAGATATGGAAAAGCAAGTATATTACAATTGATACACGGGATCTCGAAAATAAGATAACTTTCTCACAAAAAAAAAACGAGAAGCTCCACAAACATTTGAAAGCTGTAGTGAAGGGAAGGGAGAGAGAGAGAAAGAGAGAGAGAGAGAAAGAGAGAGAGAGAGAGAGAGAGAGAGAGAGAGAGAGAGAGAGAGAGAGAGAGAGAGAGAGAGAGAGAGAGAGAGCAAGAATTGGAAAGGCAAGACCGATGTGATTCAAGACAGTGGAGGAGCGGAAATAGAAGACGAAAGAAACACACACATTATTACTAAAAATTAAATACCAGAACCAGCGGAAATACGCTTAGATGAAGATAATCAAAGGTCACGGAAGATTAAACTGTAACCGTAGGTGGGACAACACAAGTCAGTCTCAATACACAGACGAAATTGAAGGCGCCGCAGATGTCGTTAGCACAGACGCAATAGTGTAAATATTATGTCAGATGCCAATATGGAAAATGTGTACTGTAATTACCCACACCCAAAGAAATGCTTCAACATTTTAATGAAGGGAAAATGTAGCTTTGAAGAGGTACAGTCTACTGTCTATAAATGTCTAAAAGTGGACAGTGTTGATCAAGTTTGCCCATTGTTTCACATCAGAGGCACTGAAAGGTACAGAGATTTTTTTGTTTTTTTTTTTGTTTTTTGTTTTTTGTAGATATAAAGATTAACGAAAACGAAGGAGAGAAAGCAGGGAAAGTGAGGAATTAACACTAATGCAACTTGCGTCCACACTAGATGGAACAAGAGTGCCTGTACGAACAGCATGGAACTATACTGGACTGTTCAAGTTTGGTCTCACCACCAGTGCTGTACATACATGACATACAGTACCAACAAGATGATGAATCAGTCACATGTGCAACATCTGGTTATCTCAGCTTTCATTCCAAGTATTTTCATTACAACATTTGATTATTTTATCAGTTACGTGCAGCTGACTTCCACACAGACTTTCATGCACTATCTATCACATCTATAAAAGATAATATGTTTTGGGATAAAGGCTTGACTATCTTAAAAAGTATCTATTGTGGGTTTATGTAAAATCTCCATATAATGCATTTGTTGCTGTGAGGAACAGATTATGAAGTTCACTTCATTTTTCAGCTTTGTTTTTAGTCTTTGTTACAGACTTTTGCTTCCAACAAGGTTATGAGGAAGATATTCCACTTGGGTTGCTTTAAACTGATGAGTTTGTTGGATGATTTAGCACTGATGGTGAGGAATTAGACTCGTGCAACATCTGAGTATCTTTATTGTATAGATGTATCACTGACCAGTGGCTTTATTAATACAATACAAGGATAAAATGTGAAGAAATGTATACAAAAGATGAGATAATCAGTCCCTGTCAGCCTTGGAGGTGGTGGTGGAGAGCACCGTTGGTGGAGAGTTGGTGGAGTTGGTGGTGGAGAGCACCGTTGGTGGAGAGCTCCTTCAACACAACGGTGCTCTCCACCACCAACTCCACCAACTCTCCACCAACGGTGCTCTCCACCACCAACTCTCCACCAACGGTGCTCTCCACCACCAACTCTCCACCAACGGTGCTCTCCACCACCAACTCTCCACCAACGGTGCTCTCCACCACCACCTCCAAGGCTGACAGGGACTGATTATCTCATCTTTTGTATACATTTCTCCACATTTTATCCTTGTATTGTATTAATAAAGCCACTGGTCAGTGATACATCTATACAATAAAGATACTCAGATGTTGCACGAGTCTAATTCCTCACCATCAGTGCTAAATCATCCAACAAACTCATCAGTCCATTTAATAACTCTCCTCTCCTATTTTTAACTAACAAATCCATTTGTTCCCTAGGCTTCCTTAACTAATTAATCTCACTCCAAAACTTTTTCTTATTTTCAGCAAAATTTGTTGGTAACATCTCACCCACTCTTTCATTCGCTCTCTTTTTACATTGCTTCACCACTCTCTTAGTCTCTCTTTTTCTCTCCATATACTCCTCCCTCATTGCATCACTTCTGCTTTGTAAAAAACTCTCACATGCTAACTTTTTCTCTCTCTTACTACTCTCTTTACATCATTCCACCAGGAAATAATACCGAGAAATAATGCAGCTCAACAAACACGAACTAAGGAACTTAAAGACTGCATAAAGTGTGCATTATACCGACGGATAAATGAATCCAATGGAAATGAAAATGTGACAGATTCGATCTTCACAAATAATGAGGAACTAATCAGAGACGTAACAATATCGAGCGAGCCATGTACTCTGGTCACATCATTCGAGTACAAACCAGCACAAATTCGTGAGTGAATAACCTAAGAGATAGTCAACGGGAGGTGATGGATTATGAGAACACTTAAAGCACGAAAAGCAACGCCACTGTTGGCACTTTTCATATAAGTTGTGCTCTTACTACTTGTTCTGTGCTCATAGAGCATTTTGAAACTGAAAATGCAAAGAGGTGAACTGTCGCCGATGGAGCACTGCGTAAACCCTGGACGACGAGGGACGGCAACCCAAACTCTGTCTCGTGCAGACGACACTCTTGGGAGGCACTAGTAACTCGAGGGAGAACATAAGAACATAAGAACGAAGGAACACTGCAGAAGGCCTACTGGCCCATGCGAGGCAGGTCCAAGTCTCCTACCGGCTTAAGCCAATGCACCCAACCTAGTCAGGTCAGGTCACATTGACTTAAGGGAGGAACACGGCAACCGACCTGTTAGCACAAGCTATCAGGTCTAACTCACACCCACCCACATCTACTCATGTATTTATCCAACCTATTTTTAAAGCTACACAACGTTCTGGCCTCTATAACGGTACTTGGGAGTTTGTTCCACTCATCCACAACTCTATTACCAAACCAGTACTTTCCTATATCCTTCCTGAATCTGAATTTTTCCAACTTAAAACCATTGCTGCGAGTCCTGTCTAGGCTAGATATTTTCAGCACACTATTTACATCCCCTTTATTTATTCCTGTCTTCCACTTATACACCTCAATCATATCCCCCCTAATTCTACGTCTTTCTAGAGAGTGCAGTTTCAGGGCCCTTAGTCTATCCTCATAGGGAAGGTTTTTGATACATGGGATCATCTTTGTCATCCTCCTTTGTACATTTTCCAGAGAATTTATATCCATTCTGTAATACGGTGACCAAAACTGTGCAGCATAATCTAAATGAGGCCTAACCAAGGATGTATAGAGTTGAAGAACAACCTGAGGACTCCTATTATTTATGCTTCTTGATATGAAGCCAAGGATTCTATTAGCTTTATTGCGAACACTTATGCACTGTTGTCTTGGTTTCAGATTACTGCTAACCAGAACTCCTAAATCTTTTTCGCAATCCGTAATATTAAGATCTACATTATTTAGTTTATATGTGGCATGGTTATTGTCCTGTCCAACATTTAGAACTTTGCATTTGTCTATATTAAACTGCATCTGCCACTTCTCCGACCACTGCATCAGTCTATTCAAATCTTCCTGGAGTGCTCGAATGTCCTCGTCAGAATGAATTCGACGGCCTATTTTGGTGTCATCGGCAAACTTGCCGATGTCGCTCTTTATGCCCTCATCTATGTCGTTTATGTAGATTGTGAACAGCAGGGGGCCCAACACTGACCCCTGTGGAACACCGCTCGTGACGCTTCCCCACTCTGATTTCTCCCCATTTATGCAAACTCTCTGCTGCCTATTTGTCAACCATGCCTCTATCCAGGAAAAAATTTCTCCTCCTATTCCATGTGCTTTAATTTTCCTCAATAGTCTCTGATGTGGGACCCTGTCAAAAGCCTTACTGAAGTCCATATACACAATATCATATTCATTACCATGATCTACCTCCTCAAATACCTTAGTGAAAAAAGTTAATAAATTCGTAAGGCAGGAACGCCCCTTTGTAAAACCATGCTGAGATTCGTTGATTAATTTATGCTTTTCAAGGTGGCTACGAACTGCCTCGGCAATTATTGATTCCATAAATTTTCCCACTATGGAGGTTAGGCTTATTGGTCTATAGTTCGAAGCTAAGGACCTGTCACCTGTTTTGAAAATAGGTATCACATTTGCCATTTTCCACTTATCTGGCACCATGCCAGTTTGTAGTGATATGTTGAAAAGATTAGCCAAAGGTGTGCTAAGCTCCTCTTTACATTCCTTTAGAACCCTTGCATACAGTTCATCAGGGCCTGGGGATTTGTTAGGTTTTAATTTATCTATTTGCCTAAGGACCATGTCACTTGTGACCCTAATAGTGCACAGTTTATTATCGTCCTGTTCTACATAATTTATCATTACTGGAATATCACTGGTATCCTCCTGTGTAAAAACTGAGAGGAAGTATGTGTTAAAAATTCTACACATTTCCTTATCACTGTCAGTGAGCTGACCCGAGGAACTTTTGAGTGGGCCTATCTTGTCCCTGATCTTACTTCTGTATACCTGAAAGAATCCTTTTGGGTTAGTCTTCGATTCTCTTGCAACTTTAACCTCATAATCTCTTTTTGCTTTTCTAATTCCCTTTTTTATTTCTCTCTTTAACTGAATATATCGATTTCTTAATTGCCCCTCTCCTCTTTTGATTTGCCTATATATGCCTCTCTTTTGACCAATCAGATATTTTAATCTATTGTTCATCCATTTAGGATCATTTTTGTTTGATCTGATTTCCCTATTTGGAACATAATTTGACTGAGCAGCTAGAACTATGCCCTGGAAAGCATCATATCGGCAACCATCACCACCTACCTGACCCTTAGTCAGGTCATTCCAGTTCAGCCCACCTAAGTAATTTTTCAGTCCTATGAAATCAGCCAAGCGAAAGTCAGGGACGGAGACTTGATTGCCATTATTAGGGGAATTCCATAATATGTTAAAACTGAGTGATTTGTGATCACTCTCCCCAAGCTCATCATTAACCTCAAGATTATTAATTAGTGTTTCCCTACTGGCAAGAACCAAGTCAAGGAGGTTATTTCCCCTAGTTGGCTCTGTCACAAACTGTTTTAAAAAACAATCCTGGATCGAATCAAGAAAGTCACCCGACTCTAAATTTCCTGTCAAATTGCTCCAGTCAATCTGTCTATAGTTGAAATCTCCCATTAGCACAACATTTTCGTATGTAGATGCCTTACGAATTTCGTCCCATAGAAGTTTACTGCACTCCCTATCAAGATTTGGGGCCCTGTAAATCACACCCAAGATTAGTTTTTCTCGGCCCACTGTGGTCACTTGAGGAGGTTAAAGCAAGTGACACTAGAGCAGGAAAATGTACAGAGGTCGTTTTCTGCCTGCTCAGAATCACTAAAACTTAAATTACAGGGAATTGTTTTCTCAGGAATGGCAGAGACAGATACCCGATAATATATTCATGAAGATTGAGACGCTTATACAACATATGGGAATCTTTAGTAAGGAAACGTTTCGCCACACAGTGGCTTCATCAGTTCAATACAAAGAAAGGTGTAAGGAGAGGAGGAGTTCGAGGTAATCAGTCCCTCAGCGTTGAGTCGATGTGTTCAGTCCATCAATCTTGTGGTGGTCTCACCACCAGTGCTGTACATACATGACATACAGTACCAACAAGATGATGAATCAGTCACATGTGCAACATCTGGTTATCTCAGCTTTCATTCCAAGCATTTTCATTATAACATTTGATGATTTTACCAGTTACGTGCAGGTGACTTCCACACAGACTTTCCTGCACTATCTATCACATCTATAAAAGATAATATGTTTTGGGATAAAGGCTTGACTATCTTAAAAAGTATCTATTGTGGGTTTATGTAAAATCTCCATATAATGCATTTGTTGCTGTGAGGAACAGATTATGAAGTTCACTTCATTTTTCAGCTTTGTTTTTAGTTGAGGGACTGATTACCTCATCTTCTGTACATAGTTCTACTGTCTTCAAGTTATGTCCTAGAATTTGTATTGATAAAGCCACTGGATGGCGAAACGTCTACAATAAAGATACCCAGATGTTGCACATGTGTCTTACTCTCAACTTTGTTTTTAGTCTTTGCTACAGACTTTTGCTTCCAACAAAGTTATGAGGATGGACTGAACACATCGGCTCCAGGCTGAGGGACTGATTACCTCAAACTCCTCCTCTCCTTACACCTTTCTGCTTTGTATTGGACTGATGAAGCCACTGTGTGGCGAAACGTTTCTTCAATAACGATTCTCAAGTATTGTATATAGGTTTTGCCCCATGTGCCAGTGTGATGTAACTTTTTTTTTTGGGGGGGGGAGGGTGGGGGGGGTGGATACATCCCCATCATACATACTACTTTCACGGAGGTCATACAGTTATGGTCTGTATATTCAACATTTTAGATATATGCGCATTATCAGCCCCTGACGAAGTGGGACTAATAATTTAGGGAGGGCTTTCCCCTGGCGGAGAGGGAACTTGGAAGTCGAAGTTTGAGATTGATTAGAATCGTGATTGAAAGTGTTTAGCAACCTTCCTTCCCCCTCGTCACCCTTCCACCATCACACTCCACCTTCACCCTCGTCACCCTTCCACCATCACACTCCACCTTCACCCTCGTCACCCTTCCACCATCACACATCACACTCCACCTTCACCCTCGTCACCCTTCCACCATCACACTCCACCTTCACCCTCGTCACCCTTCCACCATCACACTCCACCTTCACCCTCGTCACCCTTCCACCATCACACTCCACCTTCCCCCTCGTCACCCTTCCACCATCACACTCCACCTTCACCCTCGTCACCCTTCCACCATCACAGTCCACCTTCACCCTCGTCACCCTTCCACCGTCACACTCCACCTTCACCCTCGTCACCCTTCCACCATCACACTCCACCTTCACCCTCGTCACCCTTCCACCATCACACTCCACCTTCACCCTCGTCACCCTTCCACCATCACACTCCACCTTCACCCTCGACCCAGCTCTCCCGAGTTGCCTCTTTCTGGAAGACGCAGGATAACTGGAAGTGGTTGCATGTTCTAAGTTCTTTCTGGAAAGTATAGTATAATCTAGTGAAGCTGGTGTATGTGCTAGGTTCTCTCAGGAAATTACAATGTAATTAGAGAAAGTAAGTATATTTAGGCACAGGTACACAATTACAATTATCATACACCGTGTAAATTACCTTGGATAACCCAAAATATTAAGACATGGTGACTTATTCCCAGTGGGGTTCTGGCCTCTTTCAGGAAGATGCAGGATAACCTGGAGTAAGATTTTTTTACTTTATGCTTCACTGAAAGAGCTAATTTATAGGACAGTCCTCGTATTGTACCCATGAAGTGCATAAAAAAGTCACATTTGACCAGAATAAAGTTTGTGAAGCATTTCTGATCCAACTTCTGACGATAGTTACACATACAGACGCCAGATTTTACATTGACCTCATCTCTTGATGCTGATAAAAGTTCAGGTTCAGGTAGGTTTGCCATGACGGGTCCTGGCCCGGGTCTTCTCCATGTGGTGACCCGCCAGTAGCTCCCGAAGGAGTGTCGGAGTTTGTTTAAATGATGAACCACTTACAGCCCTATGACAAGGGCGCGGTGGGCAGTCTTCCTGTCAAGTGGAGAACCGTTTACAGCCCTATGGTGGGGCAGCCCTATGATAAGGGCTCCTCGCCCCCATCCTGTTCCTCATCCTCATATCAGACATAGACAAAGATGTAACCCACAGCACCGTATCATCCGTTGCAGATGATACTAGGATCTGCATGAGGCTGTCGTCTGCTGAGGACGCGGTTAACCTCCAAGAAGATATAAAAAAAATTTTCCAGTGGGCAACGGTAAACAATATGATGTTTAATGAGGACAAACTGGAAAGGATAATAACTAGAACAGAGTGTACTACAAACTCTGGCCATACAATAGAGCGGAAAAATAATGTAAGGGACCTGGGAGTAGTAATGTCTGAGGATCTCACTTTCAAGGATCACAACAGTGCAAAGAAAATGATAGGATGGATAATGAGAACGTTCAAAACGAGAGATGCCAAGCCATTGATGATCCTTATCAAATCACTTGTTCTCTCTAGGCTGGAATACTGCTGTACATTAACATCTCCATTCAAAGCAGGTGAAATTGCAGATCTGGAGAGTGTACAGAGATCCTTTACTGCACGTATAAGTTCTGTCAAGCACCTTAACTACTGGGAACGCTTGGAAGCACTTGACTTGTACTCGTTGGAATGCAGGAGATAGAGACATATAATCTACACTTGGAAAATCCTGGAAGGAATGGTCCCGAATCTGCACACAGAAATCACTTCCTACGAAAGTAAAAGACTGGGCAGGCGATGCAAAATACCCCAATTAAACGTAGGGGCGCCATTGGTACACTAAGAGAAAACACCATAAGTGTCCGGGGCCCAAGACTGTTCAACAGTCTCCCACCAAGCATAAGGGGAATTACCAATAAACCCCTGGCTGCCTTCAAGAGAGAGCTGGACGGATACCTAAAGTCAGTGCCGGATCAGCTGGGTTGATCCGGCACTGCGTGCGGCCAGCAATAACAGCCTGGTTGATCAGGCCCTGATCCACCGGGAGGCCTGGTCGTGGACCGGGCCGCGGGGGCGTTGATCCCCGGAATGATCTCCAGGTAGATTCCAGGTAAAAACTCGGTGAGAAGTCTTCCTGACAAGTGGAGTACCGTTTACAGCCCTGTGTTGGGGGCAGCCCTATGATAAGGGCGGTGAGTTTTTTCAACTCCATTTGAGCCATTCCTGGCACTCAGGCCGCAGCCCGAGTGCCAAAACGACTCAGGAGGTTCTCTGGAGGTGTGTTGAACACCTAAGGTCTGACAGAAGTCCCGCTGATAAAGGTCTGTTGCTTTAAGAGACTGGAGAATCTCCACAATGTGCTAGATCAACCAGGCTGTAGTGGATATGCAAGCCAGCAGGCTGGCAAAAGCAACAGCGTAACTGAGTAGGTAAACAGTAGAAAATTATTATTATTATAATCAAGGGGGAAGCGCTAAACCCGGAGGATTATACAGCGCCTGGGGGGATGTGGAAGGCATTCAGGATTAATTCGGGGAACTGGAGCACAGATCCAATTCCCTAAATCAAGAGCCCCTCACCAACATCAAGGAACCTTCCTTGAGGGGAAAAAAAAACAGTAGAAAAGCCTTTCCTCAAGTCGGGTTGCGAAGGTAGAAAGACTCTCAAAACATGTCACATGTATACTACAGGTGAACCTTCCATGGAAAGTGTGTAAGCTAACCTGAAGAGTTCATATATCTTAGGACCTCACAAGAAGCTTTGAAATTAGGTTGGACTTGCTAAGTACGACACAGTAAGCTTACTGCAATTTTATTCTTATGTTATGCAGTGTTAACCATTCTTAAGACATTATTGATCTACATTCTTGAGTGTCTCGGGAGACCGGACACATCTCGCAGGAATGTCTAGTGATGCCGAGCTGTTATCATCTCAGGACACTGCTAGGTAGTAATCCTCCGTTATATAAATCTAGTGTAAAACCTAGCTGGGATGCTTAACCAGTTATAGCTCATCAGTAAATAACACAACCCCCCTTGAGGAGCTCAGTAGGTGCTGCATCCCTGGGATGCTTGCTCCTCTTCACTGTTTCCCCGTCCCCTCAGCTAATGGGCTTACGTCATCGTCGCCATGGTGACGAACGACGCCGCCCGTCGCCGCCGCCGCCGCCGCCGCTTCCATCATCCCCGCCAGGATAAAGTTACACAAGCATGTCTGGGATGGCTGACAGGTCGACCAAATACTGTTCACGAATTGGAGACCAGAATATAGGTGTTCATGGAGAGCGTGCAAACACCGGGGTCTCTTATTTATTATTATTATTATTATTATTATTATTATTATTATTATTATTATTATTATTATTATTATTATAGGAATGTGCTGAACCCTTTATAGTTATACAAGCCCATGAGTTGTTTGATCCAAGGTTCGAGCTAAAGAAGTTCCATAAATCTAAGGTCCTTCACCGCCAGTAATAGGTAGTAGTGGTGTGGTACGAGGATACCTGGAGGATGTTTCCGGGGGTCAGCGCCCCCGCGGCCCGGTCCCAGACCAGGCTTCCCTGGAATCTTCTGCTTCTTGGACTAGCTAGCGCCTCTATGCAAATGAATTTGCTACTCTGTAGAGTACATAATCTATTTATCTATTACTAAAATAAAGACGTTCCTTATAAAGGTACGTCTTTATAAAATTAACGTTACTCAGTAGTATAGAAAGATCACAAAAACTTCGTCTAAAGTCTTCTTATAACGAAATAAGTTGTGGAAATTTGTAATTATATAATAGACTTATGTTAATGAAGCTCACACAAGTTTTTCTGCTCCAGAATCTAGGAAACTTGACTCAGGAAAAGTAGGGGCGCCATAGGCACAGTGAGGGAACGCTGTCAACATTCGTGGCCCAAGACTTCAGCCGGATAATGGCAGATATTAGAGACATTGGCGGTAGGAAGGTAGAGGTTTTCAGAAAGTGGACCACAGTATCCGCTAAATGTCAACTCATCCAGACTGGGCCATTGGCGGATAACAACAGCCTGGTTGAATAGCAGTTCAACCAGAATGTTGTTTATCTCATTCAGGCCCGGGTGTGATGGTAGATAAGACCGATCACAGATTAAGTTGCACGATGACGTAAGAATATAACCCATAAGGAGACAAAAATAGGTAGGAAAGTTTATATATTTCGACCTCCAGTTGAGATCCTCTTGTAACAGATGAAATTCTCACTTGGAGCTAGAAATATGCAAAGCATCTTTGCCATTTTCGTCTCCCTGCGAGTTATACTCACACTGACTTACATGCACCAGCATGCAACGTTTGACCCGACTTCAGACAGACAGACAGATCTGTGGCAAGAAGCCACTCTTCCCTTGTTTTGACAGTACTCGTAACGACGCCCACTCCCCTGCCCCCCCCACACACACACAGACCTGCAGCAACAAGTATTATTTCCATTAGTCTTAGTACGTGGTAACAACGCCCACACCCACCAGTGATGACGATTAAGGGATTAAGGCAGTTACGGGGAGTGTTTCACGCCATTTTGTTGCAGCATTTGATAGCGGCTTCCCCAGCCAGGCTGGTGATTCACTACAGTATACTGACCTTGAGTTGCAACACTTATTATAGTGCTAATTCTAAGACACTTAAGGGAAGGGAGAGAACCTTCGCAGTGCAGATGACTATGGAGCACACAATCGTTGTTGGTGTCTGCCATTCTGCATGCATGCGTGTGTGTGTGTGTGTGTGTGTGTGTGTGTGTGTGTTTTCGTTCCTGAAGATGTGGCTGGAAATCATTCCGAAATTCGTAACTCCAACAAAGTATAGACAGCAGGAGTTTACAGCATTCCATGCAGAGAATGTAGCAAATTCAGTATCGGCGAGGTGGCCCAAATTTTGCAGACTTCCCTTCTGGAAGACGATATATGTGCAGACTGGGTGTAAAGACAGACACACATGAATTGAGGAAGCCCACATGGAGACAGTAACAAATTGTAAACAGAGACTGCATAATTATCTCCATTTAAGATCTTTCAGCTCTCAGTCTGTGATCGACATGTGGTCTCTTTTTACACGTTTTTTCTGTCTCCACGTACATTTCCTCAATTCATCGACAAGTGTCCACTACACTTCGATGTTTCACCAAAGCAGGATTAAGCGTTAATAGGACAGTGTTTTGCTCTAAGGAGAGAAAAACGTCCCAATCAAGGCTTTTTCAGTAATATCTTTGTGTTGGTGTCGTCAGTACGGTCTTCAACCAGCTTGAGTGTGGCTTTCCTTGTACAATATCATGTTTCAGGGATCCCGAGGCTCGCTGAATATCCCTACTCAACCTGTATTTAATTATAAGTAGACCAGACACAGTCGCAATATTTATCCATCCACGAGGGTTGTTTTTCTTCACTAAGAACTGCGTGTGTCATGATGTGGCTCCAACCCTACTCATCCATTTGAGGTGGAATGTAAGGGGGGATGGAATTAATGCAAGGGTTCTTTGTTCCTTCATTGTAGGGATGAGAATAAGACACACTATGTTGTTCATGGTATTGAGAAATCGTTTCTTCCACCAGGGGTTGACAGTCTTTGGTAGGCGAAACGTCTACTCGATAAATGCCATAAACTGCATATTTTATCCTATTCACATACTTGTTGATATATTGATATATACAGGGTTCCATAAAAAATGTGTGTAAATATATATATATATATATA
>NC_091323.1:8357891-8467891 GCF_038502225.1 Cherax quadricarinatus | reverse complement strand
TAGCAGTGGAGAGTGTGTAGGTCGTACATCAAGCCTAGAAGTGGAGAGTGTGTAGGTCGTACATCAAGCCTAGTAGTGGAGAGTATGTAGGTCGTACATCAAGCCTAGCAGTGGAGAGTGTGTAGGTCGTACATCAAGCCTAGCAGTGGAGAGTATGTAGGTCGTACATCAAGCCTAGCAGTAGAGAGTATGTAGGTCGTACATCAAGCCTGGCAGTGAAGAGTATGTAGGTCGTACATCAAGCCTAGCAGTGGAGAGTATGTAGGTCGTACATCAGGCCTAGCAGTTGAGAGTATGTAGGTCGTACATCAAGCCTAGCAGTGGAGAGTGTGTAGGTCGTACATCAAGCCTAGCAGTGGACAGTGTGTAGGTCGTACATAAAGCCTAGCACTGGAGAGTGTGTAGGTCGTACATCAAGCCTAGCAGTGGAGAGTGTGTAGGTCGTACATCAAGCCTAGCAGTGGAGAGTGTGTAGGTCGTACATCAAGCCTAGCAGTGGAGAGTGTGTAGGTCGTACATCAAGCCTAGCAGTGGAGAGTGTGTAGGTCGTACATCAAGCCTAGCAGTGGAGAGTGTGTAGGTCGTACATCAAGCCTAGCAGTGGAGTGTAGGTCGTACATCAAGCCTAGCAGTGGAGTGTGTAGGTCGTACATCAAGCCTAGCAGTGGAGAGTGTGTAGGTTGTACATCAAGCCTAGCAGTGGAGAGTGTGTAGGTTGTACATCAAGCCTAGCAGTGGAGAGTATGTATGTAGGTCGCACATCAAGCCTAGCAGTGGAGAGTGTGTAGGTCGCACATCAAGCCTAACAGTGGAGAGTGTGTAGGTCGCACATCAAGCCTAGCAGTGGAGAGTATGTATGTAGGTCGCACATCAAGCCTAGCAGTGGAGAGTATGTATGTAGGTCGCACATCAAGCCTAGCAGTGGAGAGTGTGTAGGTCGTACATCAAGCCTAGCAGTGGAGAGTATGTATGTAGGTCGCACATCAAGCCTAGCAGTGGAGACTATGTAGGTCGTACATCAAGCCTAGCAGTGGAGAGTGTGTAGGTCGTACATCAAGGCTAGCAGTGGAGAGTATGTAGGTCGTATATCAAGCCTAGCAGTGGAGAGTGTGTAGGTCGTACATCAAGCCTAGCAGTGGAGAGTATGTAGGTCGTACATCAAGCCTAGCAGTGGAGTGTGTGTAGGTCGTACATCAAGCCTAGGAGTGGAGAGTATGTAGGTCGTACATCAAGCCTAGCAGTGGAGAGTAAGTAGGTCGCACATCAAGCCTAGCAGTGGAAAGTGTGTAGGTCGTACATCAAGCCTAGCAGTGGAGAGTGTGTAGGTCGTACATCAAGCCTAGCAGTGGAGAGTGTGTAGGTCGTACATCAAGCCTAGCAGTGGAGAGTGTATAGGTCATACATCAAGCCTAGCAGTGGAGAGTGTGTAGGTTGTACATCAAGCCTAGCAGTGGAGAGTGTGTAGGTCGTACATCAAGCCTAGCAGTGGAGAGTGTATAGGTCACACATCAAGCCTAGCAGTGGAGAGTGTGTAGGTCGTACATCAAGCCTAGCAGTGGAGAGTGTGTAGGTCGTACATCAAGCCTAGCAGTGGAGTGTAGGTCGTACATCAAGCCTAGCAGTGGAGAGTGTGTAGGTTGTACATCAAGCCTAGCAGTGGAGAGTGTGTAGGTCGTACATCAAGCCTAGCAGTGGAGTGTAGGTCGTACATCAAGCCTAGCAGTGGAGAGTGTGTAGGTTGTACATCAAGCCTAGCAGTGGAGTGTAGGTCGTACATCAAGCCTAGCAGTGGAGAGTGTGTAGGTTGTACATCAAGCCTAGCAGTGGAGTGTAGGTCGTACATCAAGCCTAGCAGTGGAGTGTAGGTCGTACATCAAGCCTAGCAGTGGAGTGTAGGTCGTACATCAAGCCTAGCAGTGGAGAGTGTGTAGGTCGTACATCAAGCCTAGCAGTGGAGTGTAGGTCGTACATCAAGCCTAGCAGTGGAGAGTGTGTAGGTTGTACATCAAGCCTAGCAGTGGAGAGTGTGTAGGTCGTACATCAAGCCTAGCAGTGGAGAGTGTGTAGGTCGTACATCAAGCCTAGCAGTGGAGAGTGTGTAGGTCGTACATCAAGCCTAGCAGTGGAGTGTAGGTCGTACATCAAGCCTAGCAGTGGAGAGTGTGTAGGTCATACATCAAGCCTAGCAGTGGAGAGTGTGTAGGTTGTACATCAAGCCTAGCAGTGGAGAGTATGTATGTAGGTCGCACATCAAGCCTAGCAGTGGAGTGTGTGTAGGTCGCACATCAAGCCTAGCAGTGGAGAGTGTGTAGGTCGCACATCAAGCCTAGCAGTGGAGAGTGTGTAGGTCGCACATCAAGCCTAGCAGTGGAGAGTGTGTAGGTCGCACATCAAGCCTAGCAGTGGAGTGTGTGTAGGTCGCACATCAAGCCTAGCAGTGGAGAGTATGTATGTAGGTCGCACATCAAGCCTAGCAGTGGAGAGTATGTAGGTCGTACATCAGGCCTAGCAGTGGAGAGTGTGTAGGTCGTACATCAAGCCTAGCAGTGGAGAGTATGTAGGTCGTACATCAAGCCTAGCAGTGGAGAGTGTGTAGGTCGTACATCAAGCCTAGGAGTGGAGAGTACGTAGGTCGTACATCAAGCCTAGCAGTGGAGAGTGTGTAGGTCGTACATCAAGCCTAGCAGTGGAGAGTGTGTAGGTCGTACATCAAGCCTAGCAGTGGAGTGTAGGTCGCACATCAAGCCTAGCAGTGGAGAGTGTGTAGGTCGTACATCAAGCCTAGCAGTGGAGAGTATGTAGGTCGTACATCAAGCCTAGCAGTGGAGAGCATGTAGGTCGTTCATCAAGCCTAGCAGTGGAGAGAGTGTAGGTCGTACATCAAGCCTAGCAGTGGAGAGAGTGTAGGTCGTACATCAAGCCTAGCAGTGGACAAAGGATGTTTGTCACTACTCAAGGTTAGAAAAACACCTTAGATGGCGACAATATTTTTTGTTATCGTCGGCTTCATTCTTTCTTTGTTTTTGTTGTAGATGATCAGAGTTTAGTGAGTAAATTATTAATGTTCTCTTGGAGGGAAGTTGATTTTATACTAGTTGTGTTTCTTGTAGATAACCGAGCCCATGTGAAGGATGTGCTGCTTGTTGTTGCTGAAGAATTTCTGACATGTTCTAACTTTATAGCTGTAAAGTAAAAGGACACAAGTGCAACTAATGTGACATTTATTGTGGCAACGTTTCGCTCTCCAGGAGCTTTATCAAGCCATTACAAACAATACATGGACACAGAGGGTATATAAAGGCTCTGAGTGAGGTGCAATACTAGTGAGGTACCATTTCGATGTTCACTAGTGGTAGTAGTAGTAGTAGTAGTAGTGGTAGTGACAAAAGTAATACAATATGGCAGAGCAATTAATTCGTACATGAGTAAAAGGATATAAAAGCTATTACTTGGGTAACATAAAAATAGGTTGGACAAATATAGACTGGAATGAGGCAGCTTGTTTCAGTGTTCACTCTCTGTGGTTTGTGTAGTATAACAGGAGAGACTATGTGATGGCAGGGTTTACTGTTTTCAGGAGGATTCTTGCTAAGACTTCAGAGATGGTGAAGCTGCCGTTGTTTTGTTTAACTGTATTCGAAACAGCGATCAGTGCTGATTCGAGGCACTTGCGTCTGCGGAAATTAGTTTCTTTGATCATTAATTGGGCGTCTCTGAATTTCATGAGATGATTGGTGTAATTTCGGTGTTGTACACAGGCGTTGTTCAAGTTATCGTTCCTACATGCGTAAATTTGTTCATTGAGGCGGGTGTCGAGGTTTCTGGCTGTTTCACCTACGTAAATCTTGTCACAGCCTCCACAGGGTATAGTGTAAACTCCTGCATTGACTGGTTCGTGGTGCTTGGATTTTGTCCTGGTTATATCCTTTATTGAAGTGCTAGAAGCGATGGCGACTCTGGTGTTAGCTTGTGAAAGAACTTTTGAGACGTTCAGTGCAACCTGACTGTTGGGAAGAATTATAACTTTGCTGGGAGTGGTGTTGATGCGTGGAGAATTTATGATCTGAAGAGCTCTTTTCTTGCAGTCTTTGATGAAAAAAGAAGGAAAATGTAACTCTGTGAATGTTTGGTGAATGTATGTACACTCCTCGTCAAGAAACTCAGGACTACAAATTCAGGACTACAAAGTTTGTAATGGCTTGATAAAGCTCCTGGAGAGCGAAACGTTGCCACAATAAATGTCACATTAGTTGCACTTGTGTCCTTTTACTTTACATATTGTCGGTAATTCTACCAACTTTATTACAACTTTATAGCTGTAGTCATGCGTGTTTTAGTGTACGCTTTGGCGTGGTTTAGTGTAGTCATGAGTGTTTTAGTGTACGCTTTTGCGTGGTTTAGTGTAGTCATGCTTGTTTTAGTGTACGCTTTGGCGTGGTTTAGTGTAGTCATGAGTGTTTTGGTGTACGCTTTGGCGTGGTTTAGTGTAGGCTTGCTTGTTTTAGTGTACGCTTTGGCGTGGTTTAGTGTAGGCATGCTTGTTTTAGTGTACGCTTTTGTGTGGTTTAGTGTAGGCATGCTTGTTTTAGTGTACGCTTTGGCGTGGTTTAGTATAGGCATGCTTGTTTTAGTGTACGCTTTTGTGTGGTTTAGTGTAGGCATGCTTGTTTTAGTGTACGTTTTTGCGTGGTTTAGTGTAGGTATGCGTGTTTGTGTCTGTGTACTCACCTAATTGTGGTTCCAGGGGTCGAGACTCAGCTCCTGGCCCCGCCTCTTCACCGACCATTACTAGGTCCTCTCTCCCCCTGCTCCATGAGCTTTATCATACCTCGTCTTAAAACTATGTATAGTTCCTGCCTCCACTACATCGCTTGCCAGACTATTCCACTTCCTAACTACTCTATGACTGAAGAAATACTTCCTAACATCCCTTTGACTCATCTGAGTCTTCAACTTCCAATTGTGACCCCTTGTTTCTGTGTCCCATCTCTGGAACATCCTGTCTCTGTCCACCTTGTCTATTCCACGCAGTATTTTGTATGCCGTTATCATGTCTCCCCTGACCCTCCTGTCCTCCAGTGTTGTCAGACCGATTTCCCTTAACCTTTCCTCATAGGACATTCCCCTTAGCTCTGGAACTAGCCTTTTTGCAAACCTTTGCACTTTCTCTAATTTATTGACGTGTTTGACCAGGTGTGGGTTCCAAACTGGTGCTGCGTACTCCAGTATGGGCCTGACGTACACAATGTATAAAGTCTTGAACGATTCCTTACTGAGGTACCGGAACGCTATTCTCAGGTTTGCCAAGCGCCCATATGCCGCAGCAGTTATCTGGTTAATGTGTGCTTCTGGCGATGTACTCGGTATTATACTCACTCCTAAGTCTTTCTCCTTGAGTGAGGTTTGCAGCCTTTGGCCACCTAGCCTATACTCTGTCTGCAGTCTTCTTTGCTCTCCTCCGATCTTCATGACTTTGCATTTGGCGGGGTTAAATTCTAGGAGCCAGTTTCTGGACCACACATCCAGCCTGTCCAGGTCTCTTTGTAGACCTGTCTGGTCCACGTCTGATTTAGTTCTCCTCATTAACTTCACGTCATCTGCAAACAGGGACACTTCTGAGTCTATCCCTTTCGTCATGTCGTTCACATATACCAAGAATAGCACTGGTCCCAGGACTGACCCCTGTGGGACCCCGCTCGTCACTGGCGCCCACTGTGATACCTCATCACGGACCATGGCTCGCTGTTGCCTCCCTGTAAGGTATTCTCTGATCCATTGCAGTGCCCTTCCTGTTATACGTGCCTGTTCCTCTAGCTTCTGTACTAATCTCTTGTGAGGAACTGTGTCAAAGGCCTTCTTGCAGTCCAAGAAAATGCAATCAACCCACCCCTCCCTCTCATTTCTTACTTCAGTTACCTTGTCGTAAAACTCTAGTAGGTTTGTGACACAGGATTTGCCTTCCATGAATCCGTGCTGGCTGTCGTTTATAATCTTGTTCCGCTCCAGGTGCTCCACCACTCTCCTCCTGATACCCTTTTCCAAGACTTTGCATACTATACATGTCAGTGACACTGGTCTATAATTTAGTGCTTCATTTCTGTCTCCCTTCTTAAAGATGGGGAGTACATTTGCCTTCTTCCATACTTCAGGTAGTTGCCCAGTTTCAAGGGAAGTGTTGAAGATTTTGGTTAGTGGCACACGTAGTGTCCTTGCTCCCTCTCTAAGGACCCATGGAGAGATGTAGTCCGGTCCCAATGCCTTTGAGGTATCAAGGTCACTTAGGAGCTTCTCCACCTCCTCCTCAGTTGTGTGTAATTCATCCAACATTTGTTGGTATATCCCTTGTTGCTGTACGCCACTGTTTTGTCTTCCCGTTGTCCCTTCAGCCTCCACTGTAAATACTTCCTGAAATCTCATGTTGAGCTCCTCACATACCTCCTGGTCGTTTCTTGTGAGCTCCCCACCTTCTTTCCTCAGCCTGATTACCTGGTCCTTGACTGTTGTCTTCCTCCTGATGTGGCTGTAGAGTAGTTTCAGGTCAGACTTGACTTTCGATGCTATGTCATTTTCATACTGCCGCTGCGCCTCCCTTCTTATCTGTGCATACTCGTTTCTGGCTCGTCAACTAATCTCTTTATTCTGTACTTTTTCCATTCTCTAGAGCACTTAGTTTTTGCCTCCCTGCACCTTCGGGTAAACCAAGGGCTCGTTCTGTCCTTCCCATTATTTCTGTTACCCTTGGAAACAAACCTTTTCTCTGCCTCCTTGCATTTTGTTGTTACAAAGTCCATTTCGTTTACTGATTTTCCTACCAACTTTTGTTCCCACTGAACCTCCTGTAGGAAGGTCCTCATTCCTGTGTAGTCTCCCCTTTTATAGTTTAACTTTTCCCTTTCTACTCCTGTTACCCTCTCCACTTTTAGCTCCTCGATGTATTCAAAGCTCATAACTACATGGTCACTAGCTCCAAGGGGCCTTTCATATGTGATGTGCTCAATGTCTGAGCTACTCAGGGTGAACACGAGGTCCAGTCTTGCTGGCTCATCCTCCCCTCTCTCTCTGGTAGTGTCCCTAACATGTTGGTGAATGAGATTTGCCAGCACCACATCCATCATTTTGGCTCTCCATGTTTTGGGACCCCCATGTGGCTCCAAGCTTTCCCAATCAATCTCCCTGTGATTGAAGTCGCCCATGACCAGTAACTTTGCTCTACTTGAGTGGGCCCTTCTTGCTACCTCAGCTAGAGTATCCACCATTGCTCTGTTACATTCAACATATTCCTCTCTTGGCCTCCTGTAGTTCTGTGGTGGGTTATACATGACTGCAATGACTACCTTGTGTTCCCCTGACTGAACTGTACCTACTATGTAATCCCTTTCTCCAATCTCGTCCATACCTTCCATTTCTTGATAACCCCACCGGTTTTTTATTAGTAGTGCAACCCCTCCTCCCCCTTGCTCCTTTTATTTTTCCTCAGGATCTGATATCCGGGTGGGAAGATTGCATCTGTTATTATCCCAGTTAGTTTCGTTTCTGTAACCCCTACGATGTCTGGGGACAACTCCTTGATTCTTTCGTGCCACTCCTCACATTTATTCGTTATTCCATCCGCGTTCGTGTACCAAACCTTCAACTTCTTTTCAATAACTGTGGTCTTGGGAGAGAGGTGGGTTAGGGGGAGCAGGGGCCTATAGGGGGTTGGTGTTGGGGTGGGGTCTGTGATGTGGGATGTGGGGGCAGAGGGCCTATGGGGGGTTTCAGTGGGGGTGGGGGTGGTGGTGAGGGGGATGGGGGAAGAGGGCCTATGGGGGTTACAATGGGGGAGTGGGTTGTGGTGAGGGGGATGGGGATAGAGGGTACAGTGTGTGGGGTTCGTAGGAGATGTAATGGTTGCAGTAAAACACACTTGTTGGATAGTAACATTTATATTAGCAGAGTATGAAGGGGGAGAGCCCAACCTGCTGTGTCTTGCCTGGCGTAGACTTATGCGGGAACTGAGAAGGATCCCAGGCGCGAAGGGCTCACCACGGCATCCCGTGACGTCACACATGCTAGTCACTGAGCCTACTGACCAGGGAGCCTAAATATATACATGGATGATACGATCCACAATATACTACACAAGTATACGTATAAGGAGATTCAGTAGCTATACTGACATATGTGCCTCCATGTATGTGCCTCCATGTACATCTCCAATACTTTAAATTTATAAGATGGTAACATCCACACACAAGTGCCACTGATGGTAACATACACACACAAGTGCCACTGATGGTAACATACACACACAAGTGCCACTGATGGTAACATACACACACAAGTGCCACTGATGGTAACATACACACACAAGTGCCACTGATGGTAACATACACACACAAGTGCCACTGATGGTAACATACACACACAAGTGCCACTGATGGTAACATACACACACAAGTGCCACTGATGGTAACATACACACACAAGTGCCACTGATGGTAACATACACACACGAGTGCCACTGATGGTAACATACACACACAAGTGCCACTGATGGTAACATACACACACAAGTGCCACTGATGGTAACATACACACACAAGTGCCACTGATGGTAACATACACACACAAGTGCCACTGATGGTAACATACACACACAAGTGCCACTGATGGTAACATACACACACAAGTGCCACTGATGGTAACATACACACACAAGTGCCACTGATGGTAACATACACACACGAGTGCCACTGATGGTAACATACACACACAAGTGCCACTGATGGTAACATCCACACACAAGTGCCACTGATGGTAACATACACACACAAGTGCCACTGATGGTAACATACACACACAAGTGCCACTGATGGTAACATACACACACAAGTGCCACTGATGGTAACATACACACACAAGTGCCACTGATGGTAACATACACACACAAGTGCCACTGATGGTAACATACACACACAAGTGCCACTGATGGTAACATACACACACGAGTGCCACTGATGGTAACATACACACACAAGTGCCACTGATGGTAACATACACACACAAGTGCCACTGATGGTAACATACACACACAAGTGCCACTGATGGTAACATACACACACGAGTGCCACTGATGGTAACATACACACACAAGTGCCACTGATGGTAACATACACACACAAGTGCCACTGATGGTAACATACACACACAAGTGCCACTGATGGTAACATACACACACGAGTGCCACTGATGGTAACATACACACACGAGTGCCACTGATGGTAACATACACACACAAGTGCCACTGATGGTAACATACACACACAAGTGCCACTGATGGTAACATACACACACAAGTGCCACTGATGGTAACATACACACACAAGTGCCACTGATGGTAACATACACACACGAGTGCCACTGATGGTAACATACACACACGAGTGCCACTGATGGTAACATACACACACGAGTGCCACTGATGGTAACATACACACACAAGTGCCACCGATGGTAACATACACACACAAGTGCCACTGATGGTAACATACACATACAAATACCACTGATGGTAACATACACACACGAGTGCCACTGATGGTAACATACACACACAAGTGCCACTGATGGTAACATACACACACAAGTGCCACTGATGGTAACATACACACACAAGTGCCACTGATGGTAACATACACACACGAGTGCCACTGATGGTAACATACACACACGAGTGCCACTGATGGTAACATACACACACAAGTGCCACCGATGGTAACATACACACAAAAGTGCCACTGATGGTAACATACACATACAAATACCACTGATGGTAACATACACACACGAGTGCCACTGATGGTAACATACACACACAAGTGCCACTGATGGTAACATACACACACAAGTGCCACTGATGGTAACATACACACACAAGTGCCACTGATGGTAACATACACACACAAGTGCCACTGATGGTAACATACACACACAAGTGCCACTGATGGTAACATACACACACAAGTGCCACTGATGGTAACATACACACACAAGTGCCACTGATGGTAACATACACACACAAGTGCCACTGATGGTAACATACACACACGAGTGCCACTGATGGTAACATACACACACGAGTGCCACTGATGGTAACATACACACACGAGTGCCACTGATGGTAACATACACACACAAGTGCCACTGATGGTAACATACACACACGAGTGCCACTGATGGTAACATACACACACGAGTGCCACTGATGGTAACATACACACACAAGTGCCACTGATGGTAACATACACACACAAGTGCCACTGATGGTAACATACACACACAAGTGCCACTGATGGTAACATACACACACAAGTGCCACTGATGGTAACATACACACACAAGTGCCACTGATAACATACACACACAAGTGCCACTAATGGTAACATACACACACGAGTGCCACTAATGGTAACATACACACACAAGTGCCACCGATGGTAACATACACACACAAGTACCACTGATGGTAACATACACACACAAGTGCCACTGATGGTAACGCACACACAAGTGCCACTGATGGTAACACACACAAGTGCCACTGATGGTAACACACACACAAGTACCACTGATGGTAACACACACACAAGTGCCACTGATGGTAACACACACACAAGTGCCACTGATGGTAACACACACACAAGTGCCACTGATGGTAACATACACAAGTGCCACCGATGGTAACACACACACAAGTGCCACTGATGGTAACATACACACACAAGTGCCACTGATGGTAACATACACACACAAGTGCCACTGATGGTAACATACACACACTAGTGCCACTGATGGTAACATACACACACAAGTGCCACTGATGGTAACATACACACACAAGTGCCACCGATGGTAACATACACACACGAGTGCCACTGATGGTAATATACACACACGAGTGCCATTGATGGTAACATACACAGACGAGTGCCACTGATGGTAACATACACACACAAGTGCCACTGATGGTAACATACACACACGAGTGCCACTGATGGTAACATACACACACAAGTGCCACCGATGGTAACATACACACACAAGTGCCACCGATGGTAACATACACACACGAGTGCCACTGATGGTAACATACACGAGTGCCACTGATGGTAACATACACACACGAGTGCCACTGATGGTAACATACACACACGAGTGCCACTGATGGTAACATACACACACAAGTGCCACCGATAGTAACATACACAAGTGCCACTGATGGTAACATACACACACAAGTGCCACTGATGGTAACACACACACAAGTGTCACTGATGGTAAAACACACACAAGTGCCACTGATGGTAACATACACACACAAGTGCCACTGATGGTAACATACACAAGTGCCACTGATGGTAACACACACACAAGTGCCACTGATGGTAACATACACACACAAGTGCCACCGATGGTAACACACACCTAAGTGCCACTGATGGTAACACACACAAGTGAAACTGATGGTAACGTACACACACGAGTGCCACTGATGGTAACATACACACACGAGTGCCACTGATGGTAACATACACACACGAGTGCCACTGATGGTAACATACACACACACAAGTGCCACCGATGGTAACATACACACACAAGTGCCACCGATGGTAACATACACACACACGAGTGCCACTGTTGGTAACATACACACACAAGTGCCACCGATGGTAACATACACACACAAGTGCCACCGATGGTAACATACACACACACAAGTGCCACTGATGGTAACATACACACACGAGTGCCACTGATGGTAACATACACACACGAGTGCCACTGATGGTAACATACGCACACAAGTGCCACAGATGGTAACATACACACACAAGTGCCACTTATGGTAACATACACACGCAAGTGCCACTGATGGTAACACACACACATGTGCCACTGATGGTAACACACACACAAGTGCCACTGATGGTAACACACACACAAGTGCCACTGATGGTAACACACACACAAGTGACACTGATGGTAACATGCACACACAAGTGCCACTGATGGTAACACACACACAAGTGCCACTGATGGTAACACACACACAAGTGCCACTGATGGTAACATACACACACAAGTGCCACCGATGGTAACATACACACACAAGTGCCACCGATGGTAACATACACACACACGAGTGCCACTGTTGGTAACATACACACACAAGTGCCACCGATGGTAACATACACACACAAGTGCCACCGATGGTAACATACACACACAAAAGTGCCACTGATGGTAACATACACACACGAGTGCCACTGATGGTAACATACACACACGAGTGCCACTGATAGTAACATACGCACACAAGTGCCACAGATGGTAACATACACACACAAGTGCCACTTATGGTAACATACACACACAAGTGCCACTGATGGTAACACACACACGTGTGCCACTGATGGTAACACACACACAAGTGCCACTGATGGTAACACACACACAAGTGCCACTGATGGTAACACACACACAAGTGCCACTGATGGTAACATACACACACAAGTGCCACCGATGGTAACACACACACAAGTGCCACTGATGGTAACATACACACACGAGTGCCACTGATGGTAACATACACACACGAGTGCCACTGATGGTAACATACACACACAAGTGCAACTGATGGTAACACACACACAAGTGCCACTGATGGTAACATACACACACAAGTGCCACTGATGGTAACATACACACACAAGTGCCACCGATGGTAACATACACACACGAGTGCCACTGATGGTAACATACACACACAAGTGCCACCGATGGTAACATACACACACGAGTGCCACTGATGGTAACATACACACACGAGTGCCAATGATGGTAACATACCCAGACGACAGACGAGTGCCTCTGATGGTAACATACACACACAAGTGCCACTTATGGTAACATACACGAGTGCCACTGACGGTAACATACACGAGTGCCACTGACGGTAACATACACAAGTGCCACCGATGGTAACATACACACACAAGTGCCACCGATGGTAACATACACATACGAGTGCCACTGATGGTAACATACACACACGAGTGCCACTGATGGTAACATACACACACGAGTGCCACTGATGGTAACATACACACACGAGTGCCACTGATGGTAACATACACACACAAGTGCCACCGATGGTAACATACACACACAAGTGCCACTGATGGTAACATACACACACAAGTGTCACTGATGATAACATACACACACGAGTGCCACTGATGGTAACATACACACACAAGTGCCACCGATGGTAACATACACACACGAGTGCCACTGATGGTAACATACACACACAAGTGCCACCGATGGTAACACACACACGAGTGCCACTGATGGTAACATACACACACAAGTGCCACCGATGGTAACATACACACACGAGTGCCACTGATAGTAACATACACACACAAGTGCCACCGATGGTAACATACACACACGAGTGCCTCTGATGGTAACATACACACACAAGTGCCACTGATGGTAACATACACATACAAGTGCCACTGATGGTAACATACACAAACAAGTGCCACTGATGGTAACATGCACACACAAGTGCCACTGATGGTAACATACACACACGAGTGCCACTGATGGTAACATACACACACGAGTGCCACTGATGGTAACATACACATACAAGTGCCACTGATGGTAACATACACACAAGAGTGCCACTGATGGTAACATACAAACACAAGTGCCACTGATGGTAACATACACATACAAGTGCCACTGATGGTAACATACACACACAAGTGCCACTGATGGTAACATACACAAGTGCCACTGATGGTAACATACACAAGTGCCACTGATGGTAACATACACAAGTGCCACTGATGGTAACATACACAAGTGCCACTGATGGTAACATACACACACAAGTGCCACTGATGGTAACATACACACACAAGTGCCACTGATGGTAACATACACAAGTGCCACTGATGGTAACATACACAAGTGCCACTGATGGTAACATACACACACAAGTGCCACTGATAATAACATAACACACATGCCCCACTTATGTAACATACACAGGTGTCATTGATGGCAATATACACAAAGTGCCACTTGTGGTACCATACACACACATAGGTGCCACTGATGGTAACATATGCACATATGTGCCACTGATGATAACATAACACACATGTACCACTGATGGTAACGTGCACAATTGCCACTGATGGCAACATACACAAAATGCCACTGGTGGTAACATACACACATATAAGTGCCACTGATGGTAACATACACACACAAGTGTTAGTGATGGTAACATACACATACAAGTGCCACTGATGATAACATACACAAGTGCCACTGATAGCAACATACACACAAGTGCCACTGATGGTAACATACACAAGTGCCGCTGATGGCAACATACACAAAGTGCCACTGATCGTAACATACACACAAGTGCCACTGATCGTAACATACACACAAGTGCCACTGATCGTAACATACACACAAGTGCCACTGATCGTAACATACACACACAAGTGCCACTGATCGTAACATACACACACAAGTGCCACTGATCGTAACATAACACACAAGTGCCACTGATGGTAACATACACACACAAGTGCCACTGATAGCAACATACACACACAAGTGCCACTGATGGTAACATAACACACAAGTGCCACTGATGGTAACATACACAAGTGCCGCTGATGGCAACATACACAAAGTGCCACTGATCGTAACATACACACACAAGTGCCGCTGATGGCAACATACACAAAGTGCCACTGATCGTAACATACACACACAAGTGCCGCTGATGGTAACATACAGACACGAGTGACACTGATTGTAACATACAGACGTGCCACTGATAGTAACATGCACACACAAGTGCCACTGGTGGTAACATACACACACAAGTGCCAGTGATGGTAACATACACAGCTACCACTGTTGGCAACATACACAGCTACCACTGTTGGCAACATACACAGATGCCACTGTTGGTAACATACACAGGTACCATTGATGGTAACATACAGAAGTGCCACTGTTGGTAACATACACAAGTGCCACTAATGGTAACATACACAGGTGCCACTGATGGCAATATATAGAGGTGCCACTAATGGTAACATAAATAATATAGCGCTTCTGATGACGATGTAGAGAGTACTTAAGTGGAGTTGAATCAACAAACATGTCTAGTGTTGATTAATGACACTGGCCCTCATCCCTGACTCACTCCTAGTCATGGACACACTGAAGAAACATGACGGGCCATGGTGTGACTCTTGCAGTCTGTCTTGGACAAACTTTGTTGTTTTGACTGACTCACGAAGCCCCGGGAAAAGTGGCGGTGACATTAAAGTATAAATGCTATTTTTTAATTTTTTTAATTTTATTCCATAGCGAGAAGTCAGCGTAGTAAGACGTGTGTGCAGCAGTTGGGTCTCTTTATTGATGAAACGTTTCACCTACTTAGCAGAGGGTTGTTGAGCAGGCGAAACGTTGTGGTAATAAAGATAGCCTACTGTTGCACACGTGTGTTACCCGGAGTTTACCTGGAGAGAGTTCCGGGGATCAACGCCCCCGCGGCCCGGTCTGTGACCAGGCCAAGGTTGTTTATTTCTACTGTGACTCAGGACTGGCAGAACGTGAGTGTAGTGGATACAATAAAAACTCTTAAGTTTTTACTGTCATGGTTATTTAGTCTTATTAGTGCTTCCCCGTTTTCTTTCTGCACAGCAAAACATAGTCTCGCTTCTATGCATTATTACGTTAATGTATATTACCATGCATCAAATTAGGTTAATCAAAGTTAACCTCATACCATCTAAATAGTGTACGTGAAACAGTCAGCTTAAGCATAAAGCAACACAAATATACAACACATAAATAACCTTCATGTAGGACAACGAAGCTTATGACGACGTTTCGGTCTGACTTTTTGTTCTTTCAACGAGAAAAATGTAGTTAGGAGAGGTTGGAGTGTTGACACCTCACCTTCCAACCTGTACCTTAAATGTGTGGCTTATTTTGTACCGTTTATATGAATTTTCCTGTTAAATGGTCTACACCCACATCAGAATTACAGGAAATCCTCGGTTTAACGAACCTCAGCTAAACGTACCTCGCGGGTTCAATCCCGGCCGGGGGTATGGTTTATTTGCAATCGTGTCATTACGATTTCTTAAGTCGTACCTCGATATAACAGACGTCATAAATACCGAGACAATTGTATTGCCCATTGGTTGCAGAATTATTGGTTAATTTACAATGACGACCAAACATCTGATCTCTGACCTCCATAGTCACCATTATCAGCCACTCTTACGAATATGTTAAATTATTTTATGCATTCTGGTATCATGTGTATCTAGTTTATCTGTTGATGATGTTGATAATAAGTTCACGTAAGCGTTCATTCTCTCAGCACTTTGTGAAATTTCTCAGTCAGACTCTGTGGCTTTTATTCCAGCAGACAACACTAGTGAAGACTCCGCCAACTCCAGCTCCTTCATAACTTTCCTCACCACCGCCCTTGTTTTCCTTATTTCCTTTTCTCTTAGACCCTATATATATATATATATATATATATATATATATATATATATATATATATATATATATATATATATGTATATATATATATATATATATATATATATATATATATATATATATATATATATATATATATATATATATATATGTATATATATATATATATATATATATATATATATATAAAAGAATGTTGTTGGAGTCATTATGTGAATCAAGAGCCTTCAGTGATGACATAGAATCAGTAATGATGATAGAGTCAAGCTCAGTGTCATTAGTTAACTTTAGCTCCATTAGGATGACAAACAGTTCAATTTGCAGTGTAGACACCCAGTTGTTAATACTTATGCCTAACTCAACATAGTTCCTTTCATTACAATCTAGGGAGGTGGCAACAAGAGCAGATGCAGCCCTGCCAGTAGACTCCTGCTTAGATCTATCAGTGTATATAACTTATGTTAAATTATTACTTACAGTTATTCGAGAAATTTCTTCTTGAGCAGCTGCTTTTACAAGTGATTTAAGGAAGGGATTACTAGTAATGAGCTTCTTGGGAGGAGCTTGCAGGTATGTGATATTAAACGAACGCATCTTCCATGGAGGGGTGAAGTGCTCTTGTTGTCTACAGTGATACAGTTCGTATTCACAACTCATTTAGATCTATGTGTGACAGTGTCTGGTTCATTTTTAACAATGTAGTTACAAGTACAGTGTTAATCTCAATAATGCTGTCACTGTCACTAGCAACGTTCAGTTAAGGTAGGAGAGGTGATGAAGGAGAGCTGAAGGAAGGTGTACGAGAGATGAAGGATCAGAGGGTAAGAGGGTACTCAAGTGGCCCTGGGTATTTACAATCAACAAGGAAGCCTGGCCTCAGGCGGGGCTACGAGGGTAAGATAACCCGCGATACCGGTTGCAGGAATGTCACAGGCTGCCTTCACCCTATATTTTCCACTTTCCCTTGGTAGGCCGGGCAAGCCTCCTGAAGGTGTTTCTGTAGGGAGAAACGAACCCTCTACTTTTCCCTACCGTCTCCCCCGTCAACCAACCAACCAACCAGCGAGCAATCCACTCCACCTCACCAGCCCCTTCTTCCCCTCACCAGCCCCTCCTTCCCCACACCACCCCCTCTTTCCCCCACCAGCCCTGCCTCCCTGTCCCCTCCTCCACTCTTTTCCCTCCCGTCCTCATCACCTTATTGAAGTCTCTCAACTCAGGCTGACAGATCTCTAACGCCTTTTATGAGTCCCATCCTGCGTGATAGAATATGACATACTTAGCCTTTCTTCCCACTACGTAACTATCACACACAAGTAGAATATGGTAACGGCACACTGCGATGTATCCAGTTTTGTTAAATACACACACACACAAAAAATTCCTTCCCTGTCCCTGTGAAAGTTACCTGGAGGTTACCTGGAGGTTATTCCGGGGATCAACGCCCCCGCGGCCTGGTCCATGACCAGGCCTCCCGATGGATCAGGGCCTGATCAACTAGGCTGTTACTGCTGGCCGCACGCAGTCCAACGTACGAGCCACAGCCCGGCTGATCCGGCACTGACTTTAGGTATCTGTTCAGCTCTTTCTTGAAGGCAGCCAGGGGTTTATTGGCAATTCCCCTAATGCTTGATGGGAGGCTGTTGAACAGTTTTGGGCCCCGGACACTTATGGTGTTTTCTCTTAGTGTACCAATGGCGCCCCTACTAGTGACAAGGACCCCAATGCAAATAAGTCACTTTTGACTTTTTGGGGTTATCGCAAGTAATTTACACTATGTATGATAATTGTACTTATGCCTAAATAAACATACTATCTATCTTCGATGATAAATGTGGAATCTAACGTGAATATGCCCCGTAAGTAAGGTTTCCGCCTCAACAGCAGGATCCTTGAAGCGGCTTCACAAAAAGAATCCTCTGTGAAGTAGTGGTGTAAGGGGCTAAGATAAAGTACTATTACAAACTCTCCCTTACATGCTTGGGGTATTTTTAGCTGACGTTAAGAGATCACTTGAAGCTCCTGGCTGTATTGCGGGCAAGGATGGCACGTTTGGCAGACAAGGAAATGTGATAGCCAAACATGGTAGTAAATATAGGCAGGTAGGTGGGCAAGAGAGAGATTGTAGCAAGACAGGAAGGCAGGTACACATGTAGGGAGAAAGGCAGACAAGTGGGCAGGGACACATTTATTTATTTCCAATTTGTGCACACATACAGAGGTACAAAAAAAATACAGATAAGAGCAGTATGCCAAAGCCACTTATACTATGCATAGCATTACGGGCTGGCTTAAAATTAACTTAAGATTAACTAAGCAATGATTATTATTATTATTATAATCAAAAAGAAGCGCTAAGCCACAAGGACTATACAGCGCTGCTACTAAGCAATGATGAAATCAGTGATAAAACATTAATGTAAACAGATAACTATAAAGCACAAGTGAGTATTACAAAGACAGGTCATATGGTTGCATTCAGTTAGGTAGTGATTCTGTTAGGTAGTGTATTTAAAAAATAATAAAGTTAGATTGGGTTTTAGGTTTAACATTTATGTGACACGCAGGGAGAAAGTCAGGTAGGGAGAAAGGTAGACAGGCAGGCAGGGATACATGCAGGGAGAAAGACATGCAGGGAGAAAGGCAGACAGGCAGGCAGGGACACATGTAGGGAGAAAGGCAGACAGGCAGGCAGTCCATGCTCACCACTTACTATGCTAAATGACGCCACGACTGCTTGGGTATGCAGACGGGGGCAAACACTTAACTTGAGCACCCAATCCAGGACAAGGGGTATTGAAGCCAGGGTTAGGTTGGGGGGAAGAAGGGGGAAGGGAGGGAAGGAAGGAGGGGGGTGGGAGGGAAGGAAGGAGGGGGAAGAAGAGATAAAACGAGGGAGGGAGAGAGAGAGAGAGAGGGGAGGGGAACTGACTGAGGGAATGGCAAGACGTTTCATAAAGAACTAAAGTAAGAGAAAGATTCTCGAAAAACTTATTTAATTACATGTCAAAAGCAGAGGAAAAAAGTGAAATGGGGAAAAAAACAAGTAAAGGTTACGGTGTGCGATGCTCCCTGATCTTACATTTGACCTTTGTTGATATATTCAGAATTATTCCGTGAACCACCATGTGCCTGGAGGCAGATGTAAGAGAAGTACGGTCGTGAGAATATTGGAAATACACTTAACATGTGACCTGGAGGCAGACACACGAGTAGCACATGTGTGAGACGACTGGAGATGTACAAACATGTGACCTGAAGGCAGACACACGAGTAGCACATGTGTGAGACGACTGGAGATGTACAAACATGTGACCTGAAGGCAGACACACGAGTAGCACATGTGTGAGACGACTGGAGATGTACAAACATGTGACCTGAAGGCAGACACACGAGTAGCACATGTGTGAGACGACTGGAGATGTACAAACATGTGACCTGAAGGCAGACACACGAGTAGCACATGTGTGAGACGACTGGAGATGTACAAACATGTGACCTGAAGGCAGACACACGAGTAGCACATGTGTGAGACGACTGGAGATGTACAAACATGTGACCTGAAGGCAGACACACGAGTAGCACATGTGTGAGACGACTGGAGATGTACAAACATGTGACCTGAAGGCAGACACACGAGTAGCACATGTGTGAGACGAATGGAGATGTACAAACATGTGACCAGAAGGCAGACACACGAGTAGCACATGTGTGAGACGACTGGAGATGTACAAACATGTGACCTGAAGGCAGACACACGAGTAGCACATGTGTGAGACGAATGGAGATGTACAAACATGTGACCAGAAGGCAGACACACGAGTAGCACATGTGTGAGACGAATGAAGATGTACAAACATGTGACCAGAAGGCAGACACACGAGTAGCACATGTGTGAGACGACTGGAGATGTACAAACATGTGACCTGAAGGCAGACACACGAGTAGCACATGTGTGAGACGACTGGAGATGTACAAACATGTGACCAGAAGGCAGACACACGAGTAGCACATGTGTGAGACGACTGGAGATGTACAAACATGTGACCTGAAGGCAGACACACGAGTAGCACATGTGTGAGACGACTGGAGATGTACAAACATGTGACCAGAAGGCAGACACACGAGTAGCACATGTGTGAGACGACTGGAGATGTACAAACATGTGACCTGAAGGCAGACACACGAGTAGCACATGTGTGAGACGACTGGAGATGTACAAACATGTGACCAGAAGGCAGACACACGAGTAACACATGTGTGAGACGACTGGAGATGTACAAACATGTGACCAGAAGGCAGACACACGAGTAGCACATGTGTGAGACGACTGGAGATGTACAAACATGTGACCTGAAGGCAGACACACGAGTAGCACATGTGTGAGACGACTGGAGATGTACAAACATGTGACCAGAAGGCAGACACACGAGTAGCACATGTGTGAGACGACTGGAGATGTACAAACATGTGACCTGAAGGCAGACACACGAGTAGCACATGTGTGAGACGACTGGAGATGTACAAACATGTGACCAGAAGGCAGACACACGAGTAGCACATGTGTGAGACGACTGGAGATGTACAAACATGTGACCAGAAGGCAGACACACGAGTAGCACATGTGTGAGACGACTGGAGATGTACAAACATGTGACCTGAAGGCAGACACACGAGTAGCACATGTGTGAGACGACTGGAGATGTACAAACATGTGACCAGAAGGCAGACACACGAGTAATACATGTGTGAGACGACTGGAGATGTACAAACATGTGACCAGAAGGCAGACACACGAGTAACACATGTGTGAGACGACTGGAGATGTACAAACATGTGACCTGAAGGCAGACACACGAGTAGCACATGTGTGAGACGACTGGAGATGTACAAACATGTGACCAGAAGGCAGACACACGAGTAGCACATGTGTGAGACGACTGGAGATGTACAAGCATGTGACCTGAAGGCAGACACACGAGTAGCGCATGTTTGAGACGACTGGAGATGTACAAACATGTGACCTGAAGGCAGACACACGAGTAGCGCATGTTTGAGACGACTGGAGATGTACAAACATGTGACCTGAAGGCAGACACACGAGTAGCGCATGTTTGAGACGACTGGAGATGTATAAACATGTGACCTGAAGGCAGACACACGAGTAGCGCATGTTTGAGACGACTGGAGATGTACAAACATGTGACCTGAAGGCAGACACACGAGAAACACACACAAGAATATACTGGACACACGTTCAGCCGTGATGGCCGCTGTTTGAAACATGATTGTTATACATTACACAAAATATATCGACCTAACCTCGTGCGTTTCCTGACGTGGTTCCCAACGTCAGTTTCTTAACGTTTCTTGTTAGTTTACAAATGTCATTTTCCTTAATTTTAGGTTAGATTAAGTCAGTCTAGGTTACGTAAATTTATGAAAAGTTAGTTTGGGTAAAATTATCTAACATTAGGTTAAGTTTGGTTAAATATGTGACGACACAAGGTGTGAGAACTGAGAGACTCATCCATAATGGAACTAGGTGTAATAAATGTTTATTAATGAATGATATAGCTGTCAATATTGGAGGTATCGTAGAGTGGAAGCCTCCAATTCTAACCCAGTATTTTTTTTCAACAAACCTGCCGTCTCCCACCCAGGTTGGGTGATTCAAAAAAGAAGAAATACTTTCATCATCACTTAATCCATCACTGTCTTGTCAGAGGGGCGCTAATACTACAGTTCAAAACTGTAAATATCCCCACCTTTTTTTCAGAGTGCAGCACTCTACTTCTCACTTCCTGGACTTAAGTCCGGCTAACTAATTAACGTATATATGGGACAAGCTCCCTCGTCATTGATGAGTTTTTCTACTCCCGGAGCCCAACCATGGGCCAGGCTGGTCTGGTGTTTGCCTGGTCATCCAGGGTGGGTGGGCTGAACTGGAATGACCTGACTATGGGTCAGGTAGGTGGTGATGATTGCCGTTATGATGTTTTCCAGGGCATAGTTCTAGCTGCTCAGACAATTTATGTTCCAAACAGGGAAATCAGATCAAACAAAAATGATGACACCAAAATAGGCCGTCGAATTCATTCTGACGAGGACATTAGAGCACTCCAAGAAGATTTGAATAGACTGATGCAGTAGTCGGAGAATTGGCAGATGCAGTTTAATATAGACAAATGCAAAGCTCTAAATGTTGGACAGGAAAATAACCATGCTACATATAAACTAAATAATGTAGATCTTAATATTACGGATTGCGAGAAAGATTTAGGAGTTCTGGTTAGCAGTAATCTGAAACCAAGACGACAGTGCATAAGTGTTCGCAATAAAGCTAACAGAATCCTTGGTTTCATATCAAGAAGCATAAATAATAGGAGTCCTCAGGTTGTTCTTCAACTCTATATATCATTGGTTAGGCCTCATTTAGATTATGCTCCACAGTTTTGGTCACCGTATTACAGAATGGATATAAATGCTCTGGAAAACGTACAAAGGAGGATGACAAAGTTGATCCCATGTATCAGAAATCTTCCCTATGAGGATAGACTGAAGACCCTGAATCTGCACTCTCTAGAAAGGCGTAGAATTAGGGGGGATATGATTGAGGTGTATAAATTGAAGACAGGAATAAATAAAGGGGATGTAAATAACGTGCTGAAAATATCTAGCCTAGACAGGACTCGCAGCAATGGTTTTAAGTTGGAAAAATTAAGATTCAGGAAGGATATAGGAAAGCACTGGTTTAGTAATAGAGTTGTGGATGAGCGGAACAAACTCCCGAGTACAGTTATAGAGGCTAAAACGTTGTGTGGTTTTAAAAATATGTTAGATAAATACATGAATGGGTGTGAGTTGGACCTGATTAGCTTGTGCTACTAGGTCAGTTGCCGTGTTCCTTCCTTAAGTGACTGTGACCTGACCTGACTGGGTTGGGGCATTGGCTTATGCCGGTAGGAGACTTGGACCTGCCTCGCATGGGCCAGTAGGCCTGTTGCAGTGTTCCTTTCTCATGTTGCCCTATTACACAGTGACTAGCTGTGTTACCCTGTTACACAGTGACTAGCTGTGTTACCCTGTTACACAGTGACTAGTGCCATCCTGAGATGGGAAACTCGGTAGTGTCAGCCTGAGCTGGGAAACTTCTGTAGTGTCAGCCTGAGCCAGGAGACTTCAGTAGTGTCAGCCTGAGCCGGGAGACTTCAGTAGCGTCAGCCTGAGCCAGGAAGCTTCAATAGGTCAATGAGGATATTGTCAAGTATTCCAGCAAAGAGTTCATCATTTACGGCAGCTTCACTTGGGAATTTCCATCTCTTAGGATAACCTGTCCCCTGCAGAACGAGGGCCACAGAAATTGTGAAGAATGATACACTTGTGCAACATTTGGGAATAACGTTTCGCCAGCCAGTGGTTTCTTCAGTCCAATACAGAGAAGAACGGTGGAAGATGAAAGGGAGTTTGAGGTAATCAGTCCCTCAACCTGGAGTCTATGTGTTCAGTCCATCACAAGAGAAATTATGTAACAGACGGAGGAAGGAGAGAGGTGAAAGAGGACTTTGGATGCCACAATATATCTTCCTGTAGATAGATAGAAGAGAGGGAGATCGGAAGAGAAATTTGGACAAGAGTATACAGTATCTGACTACATATATAGTGCTGGTCATCCTGGTAACAGAGACTGGTACTTGTAGTACCAGTATTGCTGGTCATCCTGGTAACAGAGACTGGTACTTGTAGTACCAGTATTGCTGGTCATCCTGGTAACAGAGACTGGTACTTGTAGTACCAGTACTGCTGGTCATCCTGGTAGCAGAGACTGGTACTTGTAGCACCAATGCTGCTGGTCATCCTGGTAGCAGAGACTGGCACTTGTAGTACCAATACTGCAGGTCATCCTGATAGCAGACTGGTACTTGTAGTACCAGTAATGCTGGTTATTCTGATAGCAGACTCGTACTTGTAGTACAGTGCTACTGTTTATCCTGGTAACAGACTCGTACTTGTACCAGTAAGGAAGGCCATCCTGGTAGCAGAGGCTGGTATTTGTAGTACCAATACTGCAGGTCATCCTGATAGCAGACTGGTACTTGTAGTACAAATACTGCTGGTTATCCTGGTAGCAGACTGGTACTTGTAGTACAAATACTGCTGGTTATCCTGGTAGCAGACTGGTACTTGTAGTACAAATACTGCTGGTTATCCTGGTATCAGACTGGTACTTGTAGTACCAGTCTGTAGAGTGGTTGCAGAGGTTGGTACTTGTAGTACCAGTACTGCTGGTTATCCTGGTAGCAGACTGGTACTTATAGTACCAATACTACCGGTTATTCTGGTAGCAGAGGATGGTGCTTGTAGTACCAGTACTACCGGTTATTCTGGTAGCAGAGGATAGTACTTGTAGTAACAGTACTGCTGGTTATCCTGGTAGCCGAGACTGGTACTTGTAGTACCAATGCTGCTGGTTATCCTGGTAGCACAGACTGGTACTTGTAGTACCAATACATTAGTAGATAATGTCAGAATATGGAGGTTTAGGTTCGTGTAGGATTGCCAGGATGGGTCCTGGCCCGGGTCTTTTGCATGTGGTGACCCAACCTATCATAACACTGGTCAACAATTTTTGAAAAGTTGTATGATTCTTAAATGAGAATAGTTAATTCTTATGTATTTTCATGTCCTGAATCCATATATCACCTTGAAAAGTGCTAATTGGTTGTAGGTTTAAAGATACGAGACATGTAATATGTGATTTTATTATAATGTACAATATGTGTCTGTGAAGGCTTACTCAGCCCTGTAACAACTTCAGTCAGTATTACTAAGGCTGGCTCCTCCTCAGGAAAATTAATGTATAGAAAAAGAATAAAAACTGACAAACATAAACACTTTATTATTTATAAAATATAAAATATAAAACACTTAAATATGAAGTATTAATCCTACATTAAAGAAAATGAAAAATGAAAAATATAAATGATAACTGAATTCAAAGCTAATATAAAACTTGGGTGTCTGGTGTTGGTGACACTGCTTGTTGAAATTGTAGCCATTGCTGATGATAGGGGGGTCGCAGGTGTTGCTGACAACCCACCGGCTCGTTCTTCACAGAGTCTATCCGTGAATACTCAGTCTAGATGATAGGAAAGCAGGTTTTTTCCACTGCAATGATGAGGGGTTATATCCTGCTACTTCATACAGGTGCACAGGTAATTAAATCCAAAAAGGGGAAGTCTCAGGACGTTAGTCCATCTCCATCAGTTCTGCTCGTTGATAGGCAGGTGACCCTCTCTGTCATCCAAGCTGGAAAGATAGACAGGTTACCCACTGCTTAAGAAATCACTCTCCATGATAAGTACAATACCTAAAAGATGTGGTGATTATTACAAGAGTCAACCTAGAGCAAGACTGAAAGGACTAAGTTTATTATTGGTCAAAAGTGAAGCTTTCAACCAATAAATCCACTAGAATACAAGGCAGGCATGTACTTACAGTAGTGCTGGGAGCTGTGAGTCTAGTGATTACTGTTTGGATCGGAGCCCCACACGTCACCTTTCGGGGGGGGGGAAGAAGGAAGGGAAGGGATAGTGGGAGCTAGACCGACCCTACCTTAACAAGCAGCCGGCAGTCAAACTATCACTTTCGGGGTGGGGGAAAAAAGGTGGGAATAGCGGGAGCTTGACTTACCCTACCTTAACAAGTAGCCAGCAATGGGGGAGCTTGACTTACCCTACCTTAACAAGTAGCCGGCAATGAAACTCTTGTTACTATATACTCCCTCGCTACTCCTATCTATTGAACTTTTCCCTCACAGTGTCAGCATGTTTAAAACTCTAATCCGTACCTATTCTCTGCAATAGTCTGCAAGCATTCTTGTGCCCCATTTGCCCTGTTACCATTTTTCCATGGTTGAAATATCTTGGTGAAACGTTTCACCATGTTCGTCACTAACTGCCCCACAGTTAACTGGAGAAAAGTCTGAATGTGAGTTCAAAAAGTGGATTTTAAGTGACATGTTACATCCCATGTCACATCAGCTGAAAGATAGAGAAATGCCTTTTGAATGCAACATACGGGGTTATAAACTATTCCACACTGCTAGGGTCAACAGGAAGGGTGGTGGAGTGGCAATGTATGTCAGAGACAATTTAAATTGTTGTCTTAGACATAATATAAGATTAGAAACATCGGACACGGAATCTGTTTGGCTACAGTTTCTCGAGGGTCGTGACAAATTAATTTTGGGTGTGATTTATAGGCCCCCAAACCTTGATAGGGAGTGCAGTAAGCTGTTATGGGACGAAATTCATAAGACATCTAGATATGAAAATGTTGTTATAATGGGAGATTTTAACTTTAGACAAATTAATTAGAACAATATGACAGGAAATCTTGAGTCTAGTGACTTTCTTGATATGGTTCAGGATTACTTTTTAGAACAGTTTGTGACAGAACCAACTAGAGGAAACAATCTGCTTGACTTGGTTCTTGCCAACAAAGAATCACTAATTAATAATCTTGAGGTTAATGATGGACTTGGGGAAAGTGATCACAAATCACTTAGTTTCAATATATCATGGAATTACCCAGATAACTGCAATCAAATCTCTGTCTCAGATTTTTGCTTGGCCGATTTCATGGGACTGAAAAATCACCTGGGTGGGCTAAATTGGGATGTCCTGACTATGGGTCAGGTAGGTGATCTTGGTTGCCAATATGACGTTTTTCAGAGCATAGTTCTAGCTGTCCAGACAACTTTTGTTCCGAGTAGGGAAATTAGATCTAACAAAAATGATCGCAAATGGATGAACAATAGATTAAAACATCTCATTGGTCAAAAGAGAGGCATATATAGGCGTATCATAAGAGGGGATAGCAGTTAAAAAATCAATATATTCAATTAAAGAGATAAATAAAAAAGGGAATAAGAAAAACAAAAAGGGATTATGAGGCTAAGGTCGCAAGGGATTTGAAAACTAACCCAGAAGAGTTCTTTCAGGTATACAGAAGTAACATTGGGGACAAGATAGGCCCACTTAAGAGTAACTCTGGTCAGATCACTGACAGTGATAAGGATATGTGTGAAATTTTCAATACTTCCTCTTAGATTTTACCCAGGAAAATACTAGCGAAATTCCTGAAATAATAGATTATGTAGAACAGGATGATAATAAACTATGCACGATTGCGGTAACTAGTGACATGGTCCTCAGACAAATAGAGAAACTAAAACCTAACAAATCCCCAGGTCCTGATGAACTGTTTGCAAGGGTGTTAAAGGAATGTAAAGAGGAACTTAGCATACCTTTGGTTAATCTTTTCAACATATCGCTACAAACTGCCATAGTGCCTGATAAGTGGAAAATGGCAAATGTAATACCTGTTTACAAGGCAGGTGACAGGTTCTTAGCTTCGAACTATAGACCAATAAGCATTACCTCCATAGTGGGAAAATTTATGGAATCAATAATTGCCGAAGCAATTCGTAGCCATCTTGACAGGCACAGATTGATTAATGAATCTCAACACGGTTTTACATAGGGGCGTTCCTGTCTTACGAATTTACTAACTCTTTTCACTAAGGTGTTTGAGGAGGTAGATCATGGTAATGAATATATATTGTGTATATGGACTTCAGAGTTCCACATCAGAGGCTATTGAGGAAACTTAAGGCACATGGAATAGGAGGAGAAATTTTTTCCTGGGTAGAGGCATGGCTGACAAATAGGCAGCAGAGTTTTCATAAATGGGGAGAAATCAGAATGGGGGCACGTGACAAGCGGTGTTCCGCAGGGGTCAGTGTTGGGCCCATTGTTGTTCACAATTTCCATGAACGGCATACATGAGGGAATAAATAGCGACATAAGCAAATTTGCTGGTGACACCAAAATAGACCGACCAGTTCATTCTAATGAGGACACTACAGCACTCCAGGATGATTTGAATAGACTGATGCAATGGTCGGAGAAGTGGCAGATGCAGTTTAATGTAGACAAATGCAAAGTTCTAAATGTTGGACAGGAATCAAGAAATCGTAATGACACGATTGCAAACAAACCATACCCCCGGCCGGGATTGCATTTGTGGTCACAGAGGTGCCTGTGCTAACCTTCCTATGGTGTAGAAATACACCTAGTTGGATGAATCTTATTGTGGCTAGCTGGTCTAGTGGCTAACGCGACGGGCTGGAGTTTTGAGACTCTATGACCGCGGGTTCAATCCCGGCCGGGGGTATGGTTTGGACAGGAAAATAACCATGCCACATATAAACTAAATGTAGCTCTTAATACTACTGATTGCGAAAAGGATTTAGGAGTTCTGGTTAGCAGTAATCTAAAACCAAGACAACAGTGCATTAGTGTTCCCAATAAAGCTAACAGAATCCTTGGCTTCATATTTAGAAGTATAAATAATAGAAATCCTCAGGTTGTTCTTCAACTCTATATATCCTTGGTTAGGCCTCATTTAGATTATGCTGCACAATTCTGATCACCGTATTACAAAATGGATATAAATGCACTGGAAAACGTACAGAGGAGGATGACAAAGTTGATCACATGTATCAGGAATCTTCCCTATGAGGATAGACTGAGGGCCCTGAATCTGCACTCTCTAGAAAGCCGTAGAATTAGGGGGGATATGTAAATAGCGTGCTGAAAATTTCCAGCCAAGACAGGACTCGCAGCAATGGTTTCAAGTTGGATAAATTCAGATTCAGGAAGGATATAGGAAAGCACTGGTTTGGTAATAGAGTTGTGGATGAGTGGAACAAACTCCCTAGTACAGTTATAGAGGCTAAAACATTGTGTAATTTTAAAAATAGATTAGATAAATTCATGAGTGGGTGTGGCAGGGTGTGAGTTGGACCTGACTAGCTTGTGCTACTGGGTTTGATGCTGTGCTCCTTCCTTAAGTGGAAGTGACCTGACTAGGTGGGTTATTCAGCTAATCCTGGGGGAGGGGGAGACGGACCTGCTTCGCATAGGTCAGTAGGCCTGTTGCAGTGTTTCTTCTTTCTTATGTTATTATGTTCTAGGAGATTCCACTGTTGAAAACAAGAGCCTAGCAGCTCTGCCTTATTTTTGGGTAGTTGCAGGTTCCTGACAAGGTCATGGAGTTCCCCTTTTGATATGAGACGTGACCTAGAGGAGTGTAGTACTTCATCAAAGTTTCGGTCACTGTGTAATCCAGCACTGTCATCCTTCTCTTCTTCCTCCTCACCACTTTCTTCATCTGACTCCAAGGATACCGAAGTTGGTGCATTAGGAACAGGTAGACCTGTGTGGAGCCCAGTTCTTATCCTGGTCACCAATCTGGCATCCAAAATATAGTTGATATGCCTTTCTAACCATAGCAGTTATACGGCGCTTCTGTAAAGCAAAGGTCACCTCACCACAAGTGTAGCAGAAGCTGTCTGCACTATTCACACAAGTACGAAGCATCTGAAAGAAGAAAACAACAAACAATTAGAAGATAAGCAGACAATTTATTCATTAATTTATCATTATAATACAGAGCATGACAGCTAAGCAAAGGTATTTATATCATTCAGTAGGAAAATAAAATTAATGTAATATGCCTCACATGCATATCAATAGCTTGGTCAGTGAATATTTATTATAAGTTTAAAGTGTTTGGCTAAGAAAATCACCGACCTTTCACCTTAAAATGTAAACTTACAAAGCACAACCACTTTCTATGACTGCTGGAACAATAGTGAAGGTCAGTGAGACTGTGAGTCTGGTAAGAAACACACTGCCTGTTGGAACTTGTTGTGACATGTAGGTGTATATTGAAAAATAGAGCTAACAAACAATTTTAACCATGATATTCATTATCAGTGACCTAAAATTAGTTGGAAATTGCTACTCTGGTCTCGGAAGCATTTTGGTTGTTGACCAGTGAATATGCCTAAATCACAATGTGCCTAATAATATATGACAGTACCTTCATGACATTGTTTTATCTTATAATACAGTGGACCCCCGCCGTTTGGCGGCTGCGACTTTCGTGAAATCCGACTTTCGGCAATTTTTTTCGGCAAAATTTAGCTTCGTGGTTCGTGATTGGACCAGTGATACACGCCTGCCGGTCAGCACGCACACTAAGGCTCCCTCACCATTGTTTACCAGCACGTGACCATCACCCCACGGATTCATACAACACATTTCATAATAATTCATTGTTTTTTGTGCTTGCAACTGCTAAATAAGCCACCATGGGCCCAAAGAAAGCTCCTTGTGCCAGCCCTTTGGTAAAGAAGGTGAGAAACATGAAAGAATTCAAGAAAAAACTCATAGCAAAGTACTAAAGTAGAGGAGGAAGAGAGAGGGGAGAATGTGCCTTCTGCAGTGATTCAGTGATTCTACAATATGTATGATACTACAGCAGCAGGTATCGATAAAGGCTATAGTGCCAGCCAGCGATAAAGTGTAGAATTAACAGTGCAGCAAGTAAGTTAAGCGAGTAAGCTATAGAAAAACAACATGAGAGTAACTCTCCAATGTTGTTGGATGTGTATAGGACCGCTGAACATACACCGCCCTGCTATCTTCCACCACCCTCAACCTCTGCCAACATCTCCTTCATCAAACCAACTAATTAAGCTAACATCTCCGAGGTAAGTGTAAATATAAAAGTGTAAATATAAAAGTAAATATAAGTGTAAATATAAAAGGACACCAATGGAAATGTGTCACTCTTGAATTTTTTGGGTCATCCTGGGTACATTACACGTATGCTGCTATGTATGATAATCTATGTATGTAACTGTATTTGTATATACCTGAATAAATTTATTTATAAATTAAAATGTAAATATTTCTTATTTATAAATTAAAATGTAAAGATTTCTTATTTATAAATTAAAATGTAAATATTTCTTATTTATAAATTACATACATTGTTTAAGTGTGAAGGTGGTGGTGGCCAAAGCCACCATCAACACGGCTTCTCTCAGTGGCGGCCCTTAAACCCAACAACAACACTTACACCACTTACTCCTCTCATACATTATGACATATTTTATTCATTCTAGAGTATATATTATGTTTCTATGTTATTAATTTTGTTTATAATGTCATATTAGATGAATTGTGATAGATAAATAAGCCGTAGAGATGATATTAGCGTCATATTGAAGCATAATAAACTAGCCTTCCTCTTGCCTCCTACCTACCTCCTACACCAACAAGAAGCAATAAAGGTTAAGTGTGATGTTAAATGTTCATCTATACTTTTATTAGTGTTTTAGATTTGTTTGTCATTGTTTTCTGTATGTAAATCTATATTTAACCTTTAAAAAAATTATTTTTTGTTAATACTTTTGGCTGTCTGAAACGGATTGATTGGGTTTCCATTATTTCTTATGGGGAAAATAGATTCGCCAATCGTGAATTTCGCCGGTCGGCAGACTCTCTGGAATGGATTATTCACGAAACTCAAGAGGTGCACTGTATTGATAAGGTCACATCACATCAAGAGTCGACTGTTACTCTATTATGTTCCATAATTATATAAGGGCACAGTATAGTTGTATAATGTATACACACACACACACACACACACACACACACACACACACACACACACACACACACACACACACACACACACACACACACACACACACACACGCACACATGCACACATACGTGCGCGCACACACACGCACACATACGCACGCACGCACATGCATGCATATACGGAATTCATTTGCATACCACTAGGGCGTCACTAGGCTACTAATGAATGCCGGGAGATTAAGAGTGACGAGTGGTTAAAGTATCCACACAATTCCAAGTACCCCATTCCACCAGGCATAAAGTTACTGACAACTAGACACTCAGCTGTATCATGGTAAAGGTTGTGTGCCTCCACTTTTTCACAGAGCTTACGTGCTGAATAATCAGGGATGTGAGGCTCACCGGTACTTGCTGCATCTGCCACAGGTGACGCATTCCCAGCCTGGTTCTGGGTGCCAGTTTCACGCAGTCTGGTGGACGTTTTATGTTGCCTATTGTTACACTTTTTTTTTTGGCTGCGTAACGTAAATTAAAAGTCGTGGCTCCTAAAGGACAAATGACCTGCCTGTCTAGGGGCGTTTATATTATTTAAAAAAGAAAAAGAAACCACTTTAGGGCCAGCTTGTACCTTCATATTAAATGTGGAACGTTAATTAGTATTATTATTATTATAAGAAAGGACACAAAAACTCACCTATACAAAAATATATATATTAATAGTAGCATATGCAACCTATAATTTACTCTACCACAACCAACATCACAACACTCCAATTCACCTTTACCCAGTACTCACATTACCTCATTAGCACACTGCTACTAGTGAGTAAAAAAAAACATATATATAAACAGGGAGGCTCCATGACACCCCCCCCCTCCCTTTCTGCCGGTTTGTCTACGAACAGGCAAAAACACCATACGAGTTCTCCCCAAAACTTAAACAGGCCTCGGCACACTAGGTCCTTACAGGTAAACTTGAAGGCACTTAACACAAATAAAATTACCTATAGTATACACTAAAAAAAACTCTCACCCATTCACCTACTCACACACCTACATCTTGCACCCTTTGCTGTGCTTCACCTACTTCACAAAACACCTCACTCTCCTCTCTCCTGCCCGCTGACTGACCAGGAATAATATGCGTCCGTAAAGTAAAAGGACACAAGTGCAACTAATGTGACATTTTTATTGTGGCAAAATTTCGCTCTCCAGGAGCTTTGTCAAGCCGTTTCGCTCCTGGAGAGCGAAACGTTGCATAATAAAAATGTCACATTAGTTGCACTTGTGTCCTTTTACTTTACATTTTGTTGGTAATTTCAGAATAACCTCGGAACTATGGAGCATTTTGTATAGAATATTTTTACTGTAGCAGACTGCGTAATACACATACATATACTTTTCTGACTGGAACAAATCATGATACTTCATACTGTTGCTCGGAGGTCTTTGGGCGCCTGTGTTTTCTCGACCACCAAATGCGATATCTTTCAGCAGGATGGGTTTAATAATGGATAGAGAGATACCCAGTTGTAGCTCCACATCCGGCCCGTTACAAGCAGATCTAGTTTCTTTCTCAATGTCATCATAACTGATTACTATGTGGGAAGATATTCAGACAAATGAAATACGAAAGCCTTTGTCTTGAGCACTATTCAGGTCATTTCTAATGTCTTATTATTATGTTCCTGGTGTCTGTTTTTAAAAGTTGGACTCTCTGGTGCTTGGAGAGCAGACTTGGAGTACAGAAGATCAACTCTCTCCCTTCTGTGATTGTTAATATGGTAGTGGTGGGTGCGAGCTTCAGTGCTGCTAGCTGGTTAGTGTTAAACCCTGCAAGTTGTTCGGTCTGATGCTACTGGTCTTTAAAAACTTGTTACCTTAGTGTATTTTGCAGACTATTGCAGTGCGGCCTGTAATCTGCTCAGTTGAGCCATCAGTGTAAGCATAGTGTTCACTGGGCAGCATGGCATCTGCGTACTTGTGAGTCAATAGCATTGTTTCCTTTAGGAGGGATGGATTTTTATTTTTCTTCTTAGAGACGGGTCTGTTTATCTGTACAGACGGGTCTGTTTATTTGTACAGACGGGTCTGTTTATCTATACAGAGGGCAATGAGGAGAAAGGGGACGTTATTGACAGGTGCACTACATTTAATAGGCATGTTAATTTTGATAAGATTACTCATATGTACCTTAACCAAGTTGGTATGTTATTGAGACTGGCGTGTTGTAGGCATGAAATAACATCCCTGAGCGACGTCGGATCTTTTATGACCTTAACACCGAAAGTTATTTTTAACACTGGACAGACCTGTGTCAAACATCCCCACACCAGATGATGAGGCTGTGATTTGTTACGCTGGTGACATCTGCATCTTTCACATCGAATAGACTACAACTTCTCCCCGACGCCTAGACAGCTAGTGGCACTAACTGCGTCCTTGACATATCCACAGACAACACTAAAATCTTTAGTCCCACTGTCTCCGCTGCACTTCCTTATCAATAACACTGAAATTCAGTAATGTGAATAGTGCTTATAAGGTTCCTATCCAAAGTGCAGAGTATTGGTGAATATAATAAATACATACATACTCATTTGTATGTACACACACACACACACACACACACACACACACACACACACACACACACACACACACACACACACTCACAAACACACACACACACACACACACACACACACACACACACACACACACACACACACACACACACACACACACATATCACACATACACATATCACACATACACATATCACACACAGCCAGGAGCTGAGTCTCGACCCCTGCAACCACAATTAGGTGAGTACACACACACACACACACATACACACACACACACACATATCACACATACACATATCACACATACACATATCACACACAGCCAGGAGCTGAGTCTCGACCCCTGCAACCACAATTAGGTGAGTACACACACACACACACACATATTACACACACATCACACACACATATCACACACACACACACACACACATATCTCACACACACACACACACACACATATCTCACACACACATATCTCGCACACACATATCTCACACACACACACACACACACATACACACACACACACACACACACGCACACACACGCACACACACATATCACACATACACATCACACACACACACACATATCACACACACAAATATCACACACACACACATATCACACACACAAATATCACACACACACATATCGCACACACACATATCACACACACACACATATCACACACACACATATCACACACACACATATCACACACACACATATCACACACACACATATCACACACACACACATATCACACACACACACACACACACACACACACACACACACACACACACACACACACACACACACACACACACACATACACATATCACACATACACATATCACACACAGCCAGGAGCTGAGTCTCGACCCCTGCAACCACAATTAGGTGAGTACACACACACACACACACATACACACACACACACACATATCACACATACACATATCACACATACACATATCACACATACACATCACACACACACATATCACACACACAGATGAATCACAGGGATGTTAGGAAGTATTTCTTCAGCCACAGAGTAGTCAGTAAGTGGAATAGTTTGGGAAGCGATGTAGTGGAGGCACGATCCATACATAGCTTTAAGCAGAGGTATGATAAAGCTCACGGCTCAGGGAGAGTGACCTAGTAGCGATCAGTGAAGAGGCGGGGCCAGGAGCTCGGACTCGACCCCCGCAACCTCAACTAGGTGAGTACAACTATGTGAGTACACACACACACACACACACACACACACACACACACACACACACACATATCACACACACACACATATCACACACACACACACACACACACACACACACACACACACACACACACACACACACACACACACACACACACATACACACACACACACACACACACACACACACACACACACACACACACACACACACACATCTCACACACACACACATATCACACACACACACACACACACACACACACACACACACACACACACACACACACACACACACACACATACACACATATTTGTGAACGACATGACGGAAGGAATAGACTCTGAGGTGTCCCTGTTTGCAGATGACGTGAAGTTGATGAGAAGAATACACTCGATCGAAGACCAGGCAGAACTACAAAGGGATCTGGACAGGCTGCAGACCTGGTCCAGCAATTGGCTCCTGGAGTTCAATCCCACCAAGTGCAAAGTCATGAAGATTGGGGAAGGGCAAAGAAGGCCGCAGACGGAGTACAGTCTAGGGGGTCAGAGACTACAAACCTCACTCAAGGAAAAAGATCTTGGGGTGAGTATAACACCAGGCACATCTCCTGAAGCGCACATCAACCAAATAACTGCTGCAGCATATGGGCGCCTAGCAAACGTCAGAACAGCATTCCGACATCTTAATAAGGAATCGTTCAGGACCCTGTACACCGTATACGTTAGGCCCATATTGGAGTATGCGGCACCAGTTTGGAACCCACACCTAGCCAAGCACGTAAAGAAACTAGAGAAAGTGCAAAGGTTTGCAACAAGACTAGTCCCAGAGCTAAGAGGTATGTCCTACGAGGAGAGGTTAAGGGAAATCAACCTGACGACACTGGAGGACAGGAGAGATAGGGGGGACATGATAACGACATACAAAATACTGAGAGGAATTGACAAGGTGGACAAAGACAGGATGTTCCAGAGATTGGACACAGTAACAAGGGGACACAGTTGGAAGCTGAAGACACAGATGAATCACAGGGATGTTAGGAAGTATTTCTTCAGCCACAGAGTAGTCAGTAAGTGGAATAGTTTGGGAAGCGATGTAGTGGAGGCAGGATCCATACATAGCTTTAAGCAGAGGTATGATAAAGCTCACGGCTCAGGGAGAGTGACCTAGTAGCGATCAGTGAAGAGGCGGGGCCAGGAGCTCGGACTCGACCCCCGCAACCTCAACTAGGTGAGTACAACTAGGTGAGTACACACACACACACACACATATATATATATATATATATATATATATATATATATATATATATATATATATATATATATATATATATATATATATATATATATATGCAATAAGATCACAGTAAACAGGTGATTTCAGAATATGCAAAACAACCACTCTGAAAGAATAGAGAAATTCCAAGCGCTTTCGTGACTACTCACATTATCAGTTCCTTGATAATGTGAGTAGTCACGAAAGCGCTTGGAATTTCTCTATTCTTTCAGAGTGGTTGTTTTGCATATATATATATATATATACATATATATATATATATATATATATATATATATATATATATATATATATATATATATATATATATATATATATATATATATAATGTCACCATGGTTAATATATTTATAGATGGGGTTATAAAAGAAGTAAATGCTAGGGTGTTTGGGAGAGGGGTGGGATTAAATTATGGGGAATCAAATACAAAATGGGAACTGACACAGTTTTTTGCTGATGATACTGTACTTATGGGAGATTCTATAGAAAAGTTGCAAAGGTTAGTGGACGAGTTTGGGAGTGTGTGTAAAGGTAGAAAGTTGAAAGTGAACATATAAAAGAGTAAGGTGATGAGGGTATCAAATGATTTAGACAAAGAAAAATTTGATATCTTATTGGAGAGGAGGAATATGGAAGAAGTGAATGTTTTCAGATATTTGGGAGTTGACGGGTCAGCGGATGGTTTTGTGAAGGATGAGGTTAATCATAGAATTGATGAAGGAAAAGAGATGAGTGGTGCATTGAGTTATGTGTGGAGGCAAATAACATTATCTATGGTGGCAAAGCAGGGAATGTATGAAAGTATAGTGGTACCAACACTCTTATATGGGTGTGAAGCTTGGGTTGTAAATGCAGCAGCGAGGAGACGGTTGGAGGCAGTGGAGATGTCCTGTCTAAGGGCAATGTGTGGTGTGAATATTATGCAGAAAATTTGGAGTGTGGAAATTAGGAGAAGGTGTGGAGTTAATAAAATATTAGTCGGAGGGCTGAAGAGGGGTTGTTGAGGTGGTTTGGTCATTTAGAGAGAATGGGTCAAAGTAGAATGACTTGGAGAGCATTTAAATCTGTAGGGGAAGGAAGGTGGGGTAGGGGTCGTCCTCAAAAAAGTTGGAGGGAGGGGGTAAAGGAGGTTTGTGGGCGAGGGGCTTGGACTTCAAGCAAGCGTGCGTGAGCGTGTTAGATAGGAGTGAATGGAGATGAATGGTATTTGGGGCCTGGTGATCTGTTGGAGTGTGAGCAGGGTAATATTTAGTGAAGGGATTCAGGGAAACCGGTTATTTTTATATAGCCGGACTTGTGTCCTGGAAATGGGAAGTACAATGCCTGCACTCTAAAGGAGGTGTGCGGGATATTGGCAGTATGGAGAGATATGTTGTGTATATTTATACGTATATGCTTCTAAAATGTATTCTGGGCACCTCTACAAAAACAGTGATTATGCGTGAGTGAGGTGAAAGTGTTGAATGATGAAAGTATTTTCTTTTTGGGGATTTACTTTCATTTTGGTTCACCCTGCCTCGGTGGGAGACGGCCAAATTGTTATATATATATATATATATATATATATATATATATATATATATATATATATATATATATATATATATATATATATATATATATATATACATATATATATATATATACATATATATATATATATATATATATATATATATACAGGTAGGTAGGTAGGGGGTGTGTGGACCAGGTGTTTACAGTGAAACATGTAAGTGAACAGTATTTAGATAAGGCTAAAGAGGTCTTTGTGGCATTTATGGATTTGGCAAAGGCGTATGACAGGGTGGATAGGGGGGCAATGTGGCAGATGTTGCAAGTGTATGGTGTAGGAGGTAGGTTACTGAAAGCAGTGAAGAGTTTTTACGAGGATAGTGAGGCTCAAGTTAGAGTATGTAGGAAAGAGGGGATTTTTTTCCCAGTAAAAGTAGGCCTTAGACAAGGATGTGTGATGTCACCGTGGTTGTTTAATATATTTATAGATGGGGTTGTAAGAGAAGTAAATGCGAGGGTCTTGGCAAGAGGTGTGGAGTTAAAAGATAAAGAATCACACACAAAGTGGGAGTTATCACAGCTGCTCTTTGCTGATGACACTGTGCTCTTGGGAGATTCTGAAGAGAAGTTGCAGAGATTGGTGGATGAATTTGGTAGGGTGTGCAAAAGAAGAAAATTAAAGGTGAATACAGGAAAGAGTAAGGATATGAGGATAACAAAAAGATTAGGTGATGAAAGATTGAATATCAGATTGGAGGGAGAGAGTATGGAGGAGGTGAATGTATTCAGATATTTGGGAGTGGACGTGTCAGCGGATGGGTCTATGAAAGATGAGGTGAATCATAGAATTGATGAGGGGAAAAGAGTGAGTGGTGCACTTAGGAGTCTGTGGAGACAAAGAACTTTGTCCTTGGAGGCAAAGAGGGGAATGTATGAGAGTAGTTTTACCAACGCTCTTATATGGGTGTGAAGCATGGGTGATGAATGTTGCAGCGAGGAGAAGGCTGGAGGCAGTGGAGATGTCATGTCTGAGGGCAATGTGTGGTGTGAATATAATGCAGAGAATTCGTAGTTTGGAAGTTAGGAGGAGGTGCGGGATTACCAAAACTGTTGTCCAGAGGGCTGAGGAAGGGTTGTTGAGGTGGTTCGGACATGTAGAGAGAATGGAGCGAAACAGAATGACTTCAAGAGTGTATCAGTCTGTAGTGGAAGGAAGGCGGGGTAGGGGTCGGCCTAGGAAAGGTTGGAGGGAGGGGGTAAAGGAGGTTTTGTGTGCGAGGGGCTTGGACTTCCAGCAGGCATGCGTGAGCGTGTTTGATAGGAGTGAATGGAGACAAATGGTTTTTAATACTTGACGTGCTGTTGGAGTGTGAGCAAAGTAACATTTATGAAGGGGTTCAGGGAAACCGGCAGGCCGGACTTGAGTCCTGGAGATGGGAAGTACAGTGCCTGCACTCTGAAGGAGGGGTGTTAATGTTGCAGTTTGAAAACTGTAGTGTAAAGCACCCTTCTGGCAAGACAGTGATGGAGTGAATGATGGTGAAAGTTTTTCTTTTTCGGGCCACCCTGCCTTGGTGGGAATCGGCCAGTGTGATAATAATAATAAAAATAATGTTTATATATATATATATATATATATATATATATATATATATATATATATATATATATATATATATATATATATATATATATGTTATATATTATTTTTTTTATTATCACACCGGCCGATTCCCACCAAGGCAGGGTGGCCCGAAAAAGAAAAACTTATATATATATATATATATATATATATATATATATATATATATATATATATATATATATATATATATATATATATATATATATATGTCGTGTCGAATATGTAAAACTGGTCAGTTAGCAAGAACTCATTTAAACTTAAGTCCTTCCTGAAATTTTCTCTTATACGTTTAAAGATATACTTTTTTCATTAATGTTAATGTAAAAAATTTTAATTTTGTACCAAAAGAATCTTAGAGAACTTACCTAAACTTATAACAAGAACAATTTATTTTAGCCTAACCCAACTTAATATATTTTAGATTTGTTTACAGTAATTTAATACTAAACAAACACAGTGAAATATATTTTTTTCGTTAGGTTCAGAATGATTTTGGCGAAATTATTGCATACACAAATTTTCGCTTGTCCTATATGACAAGATGAGCGTTGCTATTTAAGCCAAGATCGCAAGTTCTGCCTATTCGGCAAGACACACACGCACATATATATATATATATATATATATATATATATATATATATATATATATATATATATATATATATATATATATATATATATAAATATATAAACGTTATCACTCAGTCCACAGCAGGATTCGAACCTGCAAACTTTGCATCAGAGTAAGAGTACATAGTACTATGTCCACCAGCCAGACCCCAGAACCGAGTTTGCAGGTTCGAATCCTGCCGTGGGCTGTGAGATGATGTAAAACCTTTACAAGAGCGTTAGTCACAGTAAATGCTGCGAAATAACCCCATTCACTACAGTAAATTATAGCTTGTTTTCACCACCATCGTCTCAGCTATGTTTAAACACACTGACCGTCTGAACACCGAGGTATGGCGACTCAAAAGAGAGGAAACTCATTCATTCCGTGTTATTCATTCAGTCGCCTTACTGCCAGAAGCTGACTGGTATCACAGTTTGTATGACGCTCCCAACTGTAACATCCTCGTCCTCACAGTTTATCATAGACAACTGTCTTCCAGAAGAAAGATATTCTGCAAGACACTGTATAGTTGCATCAAGTGTGTTAAGTCAGTGTATTGTTACATCAAGTGTGTTAAGCCAGTGTATTGTTACATCAAGTGTGTTAAGTCAGTGTATTGTTACATCAAGTGTGTTAAGTCAGTGTATTGTTACATCAAGTGTGTTAAGTCAGTGTATTGTTACATCAAGTGTGTTAAGTCAGTGTATTGTTACATCAAGTGTGTTAAGTCAGTGTATTGTTACATCAAGTGTGTTAAGTCAGTGTATTGTTACATCAAGTGTGTTAAGTCAGTGTATTGTTACATCAAGTGTGTTAAGTCAGTGTATTGTTACATCAAGTGTGTTAAGTCATCAAGTGTAAGCCAGTGTATTGTTACATCAAGTGTGTTAAGCCAGTGTATTGTTACATCAAGTGTGTTAAGCCAGTGTGTTACATCAAGTGTGTTAAGTCAGTGTATTGTTACATCAAGTGTGTTAAGTCAGTGTATTGTTACATCAAGTGTGTTAAGTCAGTGTATTGTTACATCAAGTGTGTTAAGCCAGTGTATTGTTACATCATATGTGTTAGGTCAGTGTGTTGTGACATCAGGTCTGTTAGGTCAGTGTGTTGTGACATCAGGTGTGTTAGGTCACTGTGTTATGACATCAGGTGTGTTAGGTCACTGTGTTATGACATCAGGTGTGTTAGGTCACTGTGTTATGACATCAGGTGTGTTAGGTCACTGTGTTATGACATCAGGTGTGTTAGGTCACTGTGTTATGACATCAGGTGTGTTAGGTCACTGTGTTATGACATCAGGTGTGTTAGGTGCGCAGATGTGCATTGGAAGTTCTCTGTAATTGCATTGTGATTTGTATGCGAGTGGTGACGCAGTCCAGGAGGAGGGAGGGTAGAGGGAGGGGATGGCCAGACGTGCCGCCAATATTTCTGGCTTAGAGGGAGTGGGGGGAGAACACCAGAGAGGGAGTAGAGGAGTAGGAACAGGAGGGGAGGGAGAGGAAAGAACGGAGTGGGTGGGGAAGGGGTTGAGTGAGTGTTATGCTTCACTACTCTGTATGATAGTTACGTAATGGGATTGAAAGCTTGTTGTGGTTCCCTTGTCATATTCCATCACACTGGATGGATTTCCTTGTCATATTCCATCACACTGGATGGATTTCCTTGTCATATTCCATCACACTGGATGGATTTCCTTGTCATATTCCATCACACTGGATGGATTTCCTTGTCATATTCCATCACACTGGATGGATTTCCTTGTCATATTCCATCACACTGGATGGGTTTCCTTGTCATATTCCATCACACTGGATGGATTTCCTTGTCATATTCCATCACACTGGATGGGTTTCCTTGTCATATTCCATCACACTGGATGGATTTCCTTGTCATATTCCATCACACTGGATGGGTTTCCTTGTCATATTCCATCACACTGGATGGATTTCCTTGTCATATTCCATCACACAGGATGGGTTTCCTTGTCATATTCCATCACACTGGATGGATTTCCTTGTCATATTCCATCACACTGGATGGATTTCCTTGTCATATTCCATCACACTGGATGGATTTCCTTGTCATATTCCATCACACTGGATGGATTTCCTTGTCATATTCCATCACACTGGATGGATTTCCTTGTCATATTCCATCACACTGGATGGGTTTCCTTGTCATATTCCACCACACTGGATGGATTTCCTTGTCATATTCCATCACACAGGATGGGTTTCCTTGTCATATTCCATCACACTGGATGGATTTCCTTGTCATATTCCATCATACAGGATGGGTTTCCTTGTCATATTCCATCACACAGGATGGGTTCCCTTGTCATATTCCATCACACTGGATGGGTTTCCTTGTCATATTCCATCACACTGGATGGGTTTCCCTGTCATATTCCATCACAGGGGATGGATTTCCTTGTCATATTCCATCACACAGGATGGGTTTCACTTGTCATATTCCATCACACTGGATGGGTTTCCCTTGTCATATTCCATCACACTGGATAGGTTTCCTTGCCATATTCCATCACACTGGATGGGTTTCCCCTGCCATATTCCATCACACTGGATGGGTTTCCTTTGTCATATTCCATCACACAGGATGGGTTTCCCTGTCATATTCCATCACACTGGATGGGTTTGCCTGTCATATTCCATCACACAGGATGGGTTTCCCTGTCATATTCCATCACACTGGATGGGTTTCCTTGTCATATATCATCACACAGGATTGGTTTCCCTGCCATATTCCATCACACAGGATGGGTTTCCCTGCCATATTCCATCACACAGGATGGGTTTCCTTGTCATATTCCATCACACAGGATTGGTTTCCTTTGTCATATTCCATCACACAGGATGGGTTTCCCTGTCATATTGCATCACACAGGATGGGTTTCCCTTGTCATATTCCATCACACAGGATGAGTTTCCCTGTCATATTCCATCACATAGGATGAGTTTCCCTGTCATATTCCATCACACAGGATGAGTTTCCCTGTCATATTCCATCACACAGGATGGGTTTCCCTGTCATATTCCATCACATAGGATGGGTTTCCCTGTCATATTCCATCACACAGGATGGGTTTCCCTGTCATATTCCATCACACAGGATGGGTTTCCCTGTCATATTCCATCACACAGGATGGGTTTCCCTGTCATATTCCATCACACTGGATGGGTTTCCCTGTCATATTCCATCACACAGGATGGGTTTCCCTGTCATATTCCATCACACAGGATGGGTTTCCCTGTCATATTCCATCACACTGGATGGGTTTCCCTGTCATATTCCATCACACAGGATGGGTTTCCCTGTCATATTCCATCACACAGGATGGGTTTCCCTGTCATATTCCATCACACAGGATGGGTTTCCCTGTCATATTCCATCACACAGGATGGGTTTCCCTGTCATATTCCATCACACAGGATGGGTTTCCCTGTCATATTCCATCACACAGGATGGGTTTCCCTGTCATATTCCATCACACTGGATGGGTTTCCCTGTCATATTCCATCACACAGGATGGGTTTCCCTGTCATATTCCATCACACAGGATGGGTTTCCCTGTCATATTCCATCACACTGGATGGGTTTCCCTTGTCATATTCCATCACACAGGATGGGTTTCCCTTGTCATATTCCATCACACTGGATGGGTTTCCCTTGTCATATTCCATCACACTGGATGGGTTTCCCTGTCATATTCCATCACACTGGATGGGTTTCCCTTGTCATATTCCATCACACAGGATGGGTTTCCCTGTCATATTCCATCACACTGGATGAGTTTCCCTTGTCATATTCCATCACACTGGATGGGTTTCCCTGTCATATTCCATCACACTGGATGAGTTTCCCTTGTCATATTCCATCACACAGGATGGGTTTCCCTGTCATATTCCATCACACAGGATGGGTTTCCTTGTCATATTCCATCACACAGGATGGGTTTCCTTGTCATATTCCATCACACAGGATGGGTTTCCCTGTCATATTCCATCACACAGGATGGGTTTCCTTGTCATATTCCATCACACAGGATGGGTTTCACTTGTCATATTCCATCACACTGGATGGGTTTCCCTTGTCATATTCCATCACACTGGATGGGTTTCCCTGTCATATTCCATCACACAGGATGGGTTTCCCTGTCATATTCCATCACACAGGATGAGTTTCCCTGTCATATTCCATCACATAGGATGGGTTTCCCTGTCATATTCCATCACACAGGATGGGTTTCCCTGTCATATTCCATCACACTGGATGAGTTTTGTACATGTGATAAATCTATCATATTGAGCTGGGAGACTTCAATAACGTGATGAAGGTTTAACAGCCATTAAATGTTTTAGCAAAGCTAGAGTTAATGTTACCTGTTCGTTAATGTTAAATGTTAATTACCGTCTCTCAGGCTGGCTTGTTTCACGAGTTTAGATAACTGACGAATGAGTGGGAGTGTCTTGATGAGGGAGTGAGCTGCAGGGAAACAGGGATTTAAGAAAATGTTTGAGTGTGAGTTTCGAGATTCTGATCACTTTTTCTATCTCCGTCCGTGGTATGGTTTGTTTGTGTGCAATCGTGTCATTACGATTTCGTGAGTCATGTTGACGGTTTTGAGGGGACTTGAGCTAGAGTTCGTCACGGTCACGCTAGCTGGAGATTCGTCTGTAAAAACTTTCATTTGTGGTCACAGTGGTGCCTATGCTAACCTTCCTATGGTGTAGAAATATACCTAATTGGACGAATCTTATTGTGGCTAGCTGGTCCAGTGGCTAACGTGACGGTCTGGAGTTTTGAGACTCTCTGATCGCGGGTTCTATCCCCGTCCGTGGTTTGGTTTGTTTGCAATCGTGTCATTACGATTTCGTGAGTCGAGTGTGAGGGTGTGTGTACAGGAGCCAGGCCAGGGTGGGATAAGATTGAGGGTGGGAAGTGTGACCTAGAATGAGAGTGGAATTAAGGAATGTGTGTGTGTGTGTGTGTGTGTGTGTGTGTGTGTGTGTGTGTGTGTGTGTGTGTGTGTGTGTGTGTGTGTGTGTGTGTTTGTGTGTGTGTGTGTGTGTGTGTGTGCTCACCTAATTATGGTTGCAGGGGTCGATTCATAGCTCCTGGCTTCGCCTCTTCACTGGTCGCTAGCAGGTCACTCCCTGCTCCGTGAGCTTTATCATACCTCTTCCTAAAACTATGTATGGTACCTGCCTCCACTACCTCACTTTCCAGACTATTCCACTTTCTGACAACTCTGTGACTGAAGAAATACTTCCTAACATCGCTGTGGTTCATCTGAGTCTTCAACTTCCAACTGTGACCCCTTGTTGCTTTGTCCCATCTCTGGAACATCCTGTCTCTGTTTACCTCGTCGATTCCTCTCAGTATTTTAAATGTCGTTATCATATCTTCCCTATCTCTCCTGTCTTCCAGTGCTGTCAGGTCGATTTCCCTTATCCTCTCATCGTTGGACATACCCCTTAGCTCCGGGACTAGTCTTGTTGTAAACCTTTGCACTTTCTCTAGTTTCCATACATGCCTTGCTAGGTGTGAGTTCCAAACTGGTGCTGCATACTTCAATATGAGCCTAACGTACACATTGTACAGGGTCCTGAACGATTCCTTATTAAGATGTCGGAATGTTGTTCTTAGGTTTGCTAGGTGTCCGTATGCCGCAGTTGCCGGACCAGGCCTGCAGCCTGTCCAGATCCCTTTGTAGTTCTGCCTGGTCCTCGCCCGATTGAATTCTTCTCATCAACTTCACATCACCTGCAAACAGGAACATTTCGGAATCTATTCCTTCCGTCATGTCGTTCACAAATACCAGAAACAGCACCGGTCCTAGGACTGACCCCTGTGGCACCCCGCTCGTTACAGGCGCCCACTCTGACACCTCGCCACGTACCATGACTCGCTGTTGTCTTCCTGACAGGTATTCCCTGATCCATTGTAGTGCCTTCCCTGTTATCCCTGCCTGGTCCTCCAGCTTTTGCACTAATCTCTTGTGTGGAACTGTGTCAGATGCCTTCTTACAGTCCAAGAAAATGCAATCTACCCACCCCTCTCTTGTCTTACTGCTGTCACCCTGTCATAGAACTCCAGTAGGTTTGTTACACAGGATTTCTCGTCCCTGAAGCAGTGCTGGCTGTCGTTCATGAGCTCATTCCTTTCTAGGTGCTCCACCACTCTTCTCCTGATAATCTTCTCCATGACCTTTCATACTATACATGTCAGTGACACTGGTCTGTAGTTTATTGCTTCGTGTCTGTCTCCTTATTTTAAAAATTAGGACTACATTTGCTGTCTTCCATACGTCAGGTAGTCGCCTTGTTTCGATAGATGTGTTGAAGATTGTTGTTAGTGGTACACATATCACCTCTGTTCCCTCTCTCAGGACCCATGGAGAGATGTTATCCTGCCCCATCGCCTTTGAGATATCTAGCTCGCTTAGCAATCTCTTCACTTCCTCCTCGGTTGTGTGTATTGTATATATCCAACACTTGATGATGTATCCCACCTCTGCATCTTTCTGGAGTCCCTTCTGTCTGCTCTGTGAACACTTCTTTGAATCTCATGTTGTGCTCACATACTTTCTGGTCGTTTCCTGTGACCTCCCCTCCTTCCTTCCTCAGCCTGATTGCCTGGTCTTTGTTGTGTTCGTCCTGATGTGGCTGTACAACAGCTTTGTGTCAGATTTGGCTTTCGCTCCCATGTCATTCTCGTATTGTCTTTGGGCCTTCCTTCTTACCTGTGCATATTCATTTCTGGCTCTACGACTGCTCTCCTTATTATCCTGGGTCCTTTGCCTTCTATACTTCTTCCATTCTCTAGAACACTTGGTTTTGGCCTCCGTGCACCTTTGGATAAACCAAGGGCTCATCCTCGCTTTTTCGTAATTTTTGTTACCCTTGGGTACAAACCTCTCCTCAGCTTCCTTACATATTGTTGTCACATATTCCATCATCTCGTTTACTCACCTCCCTGCCAGTTCTCTGTCGCACTGAACTCCGTGCAGGAAATGCTTCATCCTAGCGTAGTCCACTTTCTTGTAGTTTTGTTTCATTCGTCCAGCCCTTCCTGCTTCTCTCTCCACTTGTAACTCGACTATGTAAGCTCAGAACCACATGGTCACTGGCCCCAAGAGGTCTTTCATATGTGATGTCCTCAATATCTGCACTGTTCAAGGTGAATACTAGGTCAAAGTCTCGCTGATTCATCCTCTCCTCTCTCTCTCTGGTAGTGTCCCTTACGTGTTGGTACATGAGGTTTTCCAGTACCACCTCCATCATATTAGCTCTCCACGTTTCTGGGCTCCCATGTGGCTCCAGGTTCTCTCAGTCGATTTCCTTGTGGTTGAAATCACCCATAATCAACAGCTTTGCCCTGCTTGCATGAGCCCTTCTGGCCACTTCAGCCAGTGTGTGTGTGTGTGTGTGTGTGTGTGTGTGTGTGTGTGTGTGTGTGTGTGTGTGTGTGTGTGTGTGTGTGTGTGTGTGTGTGTGCAAGCGCGCGTGTGCGCGTGTTTGAGAGACGAGCGGACCATCATGACGGAGACAAAATACCGATATATGTATAAGATAATAAAATTATAATATAGATTCAAAAACATTTTTAAGCAGCATCAACAGGAAGACCAAAACAGTTAACTAAAACTGTATGAGACAAAAACGAAGAAAATATATTTTTGACAAATATTGATACATTGTTGAAATATAGTTGAATATGCTTCATATTTCTGGATTGTTGGTTATGAATATGACACATTTGTGACACATTGTTATCTTTATTGCCGAAACGCTTCGCCTGCGTAGCAGGCTTCTTCAGTTGAATACAGACGCGGCTTCGTACTGGAAATATTGGAAGAAGTGGATAGGTAATTGTGAGGTGTTCGGTCTTGGAGAGTTGTTTGGTGACCCCCAGCTCCCCCTCCCCCTCCCCCCCCCAAAAAAAAAAGCATTTGATGCAGTTCTTCGATGGCAGAAGTGTTAGAGTGGATGGAGCAGAGGCAGTGACAGGTGTTTCCAGCGGGTTAAAGTGGACCAGAGACTGATAAATAGACTGTTGCAGATGACAGTGACAGAAGTGCTTCGGTGGATGGAAGAGAGGCAGTGAGAGAAGTGTTCCAGTGTGTGCAACGGAGGCAGTGACAGAAATGTTCCAGTCGGTGAAACAGGCAGTGACGGAAGTGTTCCAGTGGATGAAACAGAGACAGTGACGGAAGTGTACCAGTGGGTGAAACAAAGGCAGTGACAGAAGTGTTTCAGTGGGTGAAACAAGAAGTGTCAGAAGTGTTCCAGTGGGTGAAGCAGTGACAAAAGTGTTCCAGTGGGTGAAACAGAGGCAGTGACAGAAGTGTTCCAGTGAGTGAAACAGGCAGTGACAGACGTGTTCCAGTGGGTGAAACAGTGATAGAAGTGTTCCAGTGGGTGAAACAGTGACAGAAGTGTTCCAGTGGGCGAAACAGTGATAGAAGTGGTCCAGTGGGTGAAACAGGCAAAGACAAGAGTTCCAGGGGTAAAGCAGGCAGAGACAGAAGTGTTCCAGTGGATGACACAGAGGCTGTGACGGAAGTGTTCAAGTGGGTGAAACAGGCAGTAGCAGAAGTGTTCCAGTGGGTGAAGCAGAGGCAGTGACAGAAGTGTTCCAGTGAGTGAAACAGGCAGTGACAGAAGTGTTCTAGTGGGTGAAACAGTGATAGAAGTGGTCCAGTGGGTGAAACAGTGACAGAAGTGTTCCATTGAGTGAAATAGGCAGTGACAGAAGTGTTCCAGTGGGTGAAACGGAGGCAGTGACAGAAGTGTTCCATTGAGTGAAACAGGCAGTGACAGAAGTGTTCCAGTGGGTGAAACAGTGAAAGAAGTGTTCCAGTGGGTGAAACGGAGGCAGTGACAGAAGTGTTCAAGTAGGTGAAACAGTGATAGAAGTGGTCCAGTGGGCGAAACAGTGACAGAAGTGTTCCATTGAGTGAAACAGACAGTGACAGAAGTGTTCCATTGAGTGAAAAAGGCAGTGACAGAAGTGTTCTAGTGGGTGAAACAGTGATAGAAGTGGTCCAGTGGGTGAAACAGTGACAGAAGTGTTCAAGTGGGTGAAACGGAGGCAGTGACAGAAGTGTTCCATTGAGTGAAACAGGCAGTGACAGAAGCGTTCCAGTGGGTGAAACAGTGACAGAAGTGTTAAAGTGGGTGAAACGGAGGCAGTGACAGAAGTGTTCCAGTGGGTGAAACAGTGACAGAAGTGTTCCAGTGTGTGAAACAGTGATAGAAGTGGTCCAGTGGGTGAAACAGGCAGTAACAGAAGTGTTCCAGTGGGTGAAGCAGAGGCAGTGACGGAAGTGTTCCAGTGGGTGAAACAGAGACAGTGACAGAAGTGTTCCAGTGAGTGAAACAGGCAGTGACAGAAGTGTTCCAGTGGGTGAAACTGATAGAAGTGGTCCAGTGGGTGAAACAGTGACAGAAGTGTTTCATTGAGTGAGACAGGCAGTAACAGAAGTATTCCAGTGGGTGAAACAGTGACAGAATGTTCCATTGAGTGAAACAGGCAGTGACAGAAGTGTTCCAGTGGGTGAAACAGTGACAGAAGTGTTCCAGTGGGTGAAACGGAGCCAGTGACAAGTGTTCCAGTGGGTGAAACGGAGGCAGTGATAGAAGTGTTCCAGTGGGTGAAACAGTGACAGAAGTGTTCCAGTGTGTGAAACAGTGACAGAAGTGTTCCAGTGTGTGAAACAGTGATAGAAGTGTTCCAGTTGGTGAAGCAGGCAGTGACTGAAGTGTTCCAGTAGGTGAAGCAGGCAGTGACTGAAGTGTTCCAGTAGGTGAAGCAGGCAGTGACAGAAGTGTTCCAGTAGGTGAAGCAGGCAGTGACTGAAGTGTTCCAGTAGGCGAAGCAGGCAGTGACTGAAGTGTTCCAGGGGGTGAAGCAGGCAGTGACTGAAGTGTTCCAGTAGGTGAAGCAGGCAGTGACTGAAGTGTTCCAGTAGGTGAAGCAGGCAGTGACAGAAGTGTTCCATTGGGTGAAGCAGGCAGTGACTGAAGTGTTCCAGTAGGTGAAGCAGGCAGTGACTGAAGTGTTCCAGTAGGTGAAGCAAACAGTGACTGAAGTGTTCCAGTAGGTGAAGCAGGCAGTGACAGAAGTGTTCCAGTGGGTGAAGCAGGCAGTGACAGAAGTGTTCCAGTGGGTGAAGCAGGCAGTGACTGAAGTGTTCCAGTAGGTGAAGCAGGCAGTGACTGAAGTGTTCCAGTAGGTGAAGCAGGCAGTGACTGAAGTGTTCCAGTGGGTGAAGCAGGCAGTGACTGAAGTGTTCCAGTGGGTGAAGCAGGCAGTGACTGAAGTGTTCCAGTGGGTGAAGCAGGCAGTGACTGAAGTGTTCCAGTGGGTGAAGCAGGCAGTGACAGAAGTGGTCCAGTAGGTGAAGCAGGCAGTGACAGAAGTGTTCCAGTGGGTGAAGCAGGCAGTGACTGAAGTGTTCCAGTAGGTGAAGCAGGCAGTGACTGAAGTGTTCCAGTGGGTGAAGCAGGCAGTGACTGAAGTGTTCCAGTAGGTGAAGCAGGCAGTGACTGAAGTGTTCCATTGGGTGAAGCAGGCAGTGACTGAAGTGTTCCATTGGGTGAAGCAGGCAGTGACTGAAGTGTTCCAGTGGGTGAAGCAGGCAGTGACTGAAGTGTTCCATTGGGTGAAGCAGGCAGTGACTGAAGTGTTCCATTGGGTGAAGCAGGCAGTGACTGAAGTGTTCCATTGGGTGAAGCAGGCAGTGACTGAAGTGTTCCATTGGGTGAAGCAGGCAGTGACTGAAGTGTTCCAGTAGGTGAAGCAGGCAGTGACTGAAGTGTTCCATTGGGTGAAGCAGGCAGTGACTGAAGTGTTCCATTGGGTGAAGCAGGCAGTGACTGAAGTGTTCCATTGGGTGAAGCAGGAAGTGACTGAAGTGTTCCAGTAGGTGAAGCAGGCAGTGACTGAAGTGTTCCATTGGGTGAAGCAGGCAGTGACTGAAGTGTTCCATTGGGTGAAGCAGGCAGTGACTGAAGTGGTCCAGTAGGTGAAGCAGGCAGTGACTGAAGTGTTCCAGTAGGTGAAGCAGGCAGTGACTGAAGTGTTCCAGTGGGTGAAGCAGGCAGTGACTGAAGTGTTCCAGTAGGTGAAGCAGGCAGTGACTGAAGTGTTCCATTGGGTGAAGCAGGCAGTGACTGAAGTGTTCCATTGGGTGAAGCAGGCAGTGACTGAAGTGTTCCAGTGGGTGAAGCAGGCAGTGACTGAAGTGTTCCATTGGGTGAAGCAGGCAGTGACTGAAGTGTTCCATTGGGTGAAGCAGGCAGTGACTGAAGTGTTCCATTGGGTGAAGCAGGCAGTGACTGAAGTGTTCCATTGGGTGAAGCAGGCAGTGACTGAAGTGTTCCAGTAGGTGAAGCAGGCAGTGACTGAAGTGTTCCATTGGGTGAAGCAGGCAGTGACTGAAGTGTTCCATTGGGTGAAGCAGGCAGTGACTGAAGTGTTCCATTGGGTGAAGCAGGAAGTGACTGAAGTGTTCCAGTAGGTGAAGCAGGCAGTGACTGAAGTGTTCCATTGGGTGAAGCAGGCAGTGACTGAAGTGTTCCATTGGGTGAAGCAGGCAGTGACTGAAGTGTTCCAGTAGGTGAAGCAGGCAGTGACTGAAGTGTTCCAGTAGGTGAAGCAGGCAGTGACTGAAGTGTTCCATTGGGTGAAGCAGGCAGTGACTGAAGTGGTCCAGTAGGTGAAGCAGGCAGTGACTGAAGTGTTCCAGTAGGTGAAGCAGGCAGTGACTGAAGTGTTCCAGTAGGTGAAGCAGGCAGTGACTGAAGTGTTCCATTGGGTGAAGCAGGCAGTGACTGAAGTGTTCCATTGGGTGAAGCAGGCAGTGACTGAAGTGTTCCAGTGGGTGAAGCAGGCAGTGACAGAAGTGTTCCAGTGGGTGAAGCAGGCAGTGACTGAAGTGTTCCATTGGGTGAAGCAGGCAGTGACTGAAGTGTTCCATTGGGTGAAGCAGGCAGTGACTGAAGTGTTCCATTGGGTGAAGCAGGCAGTGACTGAAGTGTTCCATTGGGTGAAGCAGGCAGTGACTGAAGTGTTCCATTGGGTGAAGCAGGCAGTGACTGAAGTGTTCCATTGGGTGAAGCAGGCAGTGACAGAAGTGTTCCAGTAGGTGAAGCAGGCAGTGACTGAAGTGTTCCAGTAGGTGAAGCAGGCAGTGACTGAAGTGTTCCATTGGGTGAAGCAGGCAGTGACTGAAGTGTTCCATTGGGTGAAGCAGGCAGTGACAGAAGTGTTCCATTGGGTGAAGCAGGCAGTGACTGAAGTGTTCCATTGGGTGAAGCAGGCAGTGACTGAAGTGTTCCAGTAGGTGAAGCAGGCAGTGACTGAAGTGTTCCAGTGGGTGAAGCAGGCAGTGACTGAAGTGTTCCAGTGGGTGAAGCAGGCAGTGACAGAAGTGTTCCATTGGGTGAAGCAGGCAGTGACTGAAGTGTTCCAGTGGGTGAAGCAGGCAGTGACTGAAGTGTTCCATTGGGTGAAGCAGGCAGTGACAGAAGTGTTCCAGTAGGTGAAGCAGGCAGTGACTGAAGTGTTCCAGTAGGTGAAGCAGGCAGTGACTGAAGTGTTCCATTGGGTGAAGCAGGCAGTGACTGAAGTGTTCCATTGGGTGAAGCAGGCAGTGACAGAAGTGTTCCATTGGGTGAAGCAGGCAGTGACTGAAGTGTTCCATTGGGTGAAGCAGGCAGTGACTGAAGTGTTCCAGTAGGTGAAGCAGGCAGTGACTGAAGTGTTCCAGTGGGTGAAGCAGGCAGTGACTGAAGTGTTCCAGTGGGTGAAGCAGGCAGTGACAGAAGTGTTCCAGTGGGTGAAGCAGGCAGTGACTGAAGTGTTCCATTGGGTGAAGCAGGCAGTGACTGAAGTGTTCCAGTAGGTGAAGCAGGCAGTGACAGAAGTGTTCCAGTGGGTGAAGCAGGCAGTGACTGAAGTGTTCCATTGGGTGAAGCAGGCAGTGACTGAAGTGTTCCAGTAGGTGAAGCAGGCAGTGACTGAAGTGTTCCAGTGGGTGAAGCAGGCAGTGACAGAAGTGTTCCAGTAGGTGAAGCAGGCAGTGACTGAAGTGTTCCATTGGGTGAAGCAGGCAGTGACAGAAGTGTTCCAGTAGGTGAAGCAGGCAGTGACTGAAGTGTTCCAGTAGGTGAAGCAGGCAGTGACTGAAGTGTTCCAGTAGGTGAAGCAGGCAGTGACTGAAGTGTTCCATTGGGTGAAGCAGGCAGTGACAGAAGTGTTCCATTGGGTGAAGCAGGCAGTGACTGAAGTGTTCCAGTGGGTGAAGCAGGCAGTGACAGAAGTGTTCCATTGGGTGAAGCAGGCAGTGACAGAAGTGTTCCAGTAGGTGAAGCAGGCAGTGACAGAAGTGTTCCATTGGGTGAAGCAGGCAGTGACAGAAGTGGTCCAGTAGGTGAAGCAGGCAGTGACTGAAGTGTTCCAGTGGATGAAGCAGGCAGTGACTGAAGTGTTCCAGTGGGCGAAGCAGGCAGTGACTGAAGTGTTCCAGTAGGTGAAGCAGGCAGTGACTGAAGTGTTCCAGTGGGTGAAGCAGGCAGTGACAGAAGTGTTCCAGTGGGTGAAGCAGGCAGTGACAGAAGTGTTCCAGTGGGTGAAGCAGGCAGTGACTGAAGTGTTCCAGTAGGTGAAGCAGGCAGTGACTGAAGTGTTCCATTGGGTGAAGCAGGCAGTGACTGAAGTGTTCCAGTAGGTGAAGCAGGCAGTGACTGAAGTGTTCCAGTGGGTGAAGCAGGCAGTGACAGAAGTGTTCCAGTGGGTGAAGCAGGCAGTGACTGAAGTGTTCCAATGGGTGAAGCAGGCAGTGACAGAAGTGTTCCAGTGGGTGAAGCAGGCAGTGACTGAAGTGTTCCAGTGGGTGAAGCAGGCAGTGACAGAAGTGTTCCAGTGGGTGAAGCAGGCAGTGACTGAAGTGTTCCAGTGGGTGAAGCAGGCAGTGACTGAAGTGTTCCAGTAGGTGAAGCAGGCAGTGACTGAAGTGTTCCAGTAGGTGAAGCAGGCAGTGACTGAAGTGTTCCAGTGGGTGAAGCAGGCAGTGACAGAAGTGTTCCAGTGGGTGAAGCAGGCAGTGACTGAAGTGTTCCAGTGGGTGAAGCAGGCAGTGACTGAAGTGTTCCAGTAGGTGAAGCAGGCAGTGACTGAAGTGTTCCAGTAGGTGAAGCAGGCAGTGACTGAAGTGTTCCAGTGGGTGAAGCAGGCAGTGACAGAAGTGTTCCAGTGGGTGAAGCAGGCAGTGACTGAAGTGTTCCAATGGGTGAAGCAGGCAGTGACTGAAGTGTTCCAGTGGGTGAAGCAGGCAGTGACTGAAGTGTTCCAATGGGTGAAGCAGGCAGTGACTGAAGTGTTCCAATGGGTGAAGCAGGCAGTGACTGAAGTGTTCCAGTAGGTGAAGCAGGCAGTGACTGAAGTGTTCCAATGGGTGAAGCAGGCAGTGACTGAAGTGTTCCAATGGGTGAAACAGGCAGTGACTGAAGTGTTCCAGTAGGTGAAGCAGGCAGTGACTGAAGTGTTCCAATGGGTGAAGCAGGCAGTGACTGAAGTGTTCCATTGGGTGAAGCAGGCAGTGACTGAAGTGTTCCAGTGGGTGAAGCAGGCAGTGACAGAAGTGTTCCAGTGGGTGAAGCAGGCAGTGACTGAAGTGTTCCAATGGGTGAAGCAGGCAGTGACAGAAGTGTTCCAGTGGGTGAAGCAGGCAGTGACTGAAGTGTTCCAGTAGGTGAAGCAGGCAGTGACTGAAGTGTTCCAATGGGTGAAGCAGGCAGTGACAGAAGTGTTCCAGTGGGTGAAGCAGGCAGTGACTGAAGTGTTCCAATGGGTGAAGCAGGCAGTGACAGAAGTGTTCCAGTAGGTGAAGCAGGCAGTGACAGAAGTGTTCCAATGGGTGAAGCAGGCAGTGACAGAAGTGTTCCAGTTGGTGAAGCAGGCAGTGACTGAAGTGTCCCAGTAGGTGAAGCAGGCAGTGACTGAAGTGTTCCAGTGGGTGAAGCAGGCAGTGACAGAAGTGTTCCAGTGGGTGAAGCAGGCAGTGACAGAAGTGTTCCAGTGGGTGAAGCAGGCAGTGACAGAAGTGTTCCAGTGGGTGAAGCAGGCAGTGACAGAAGTGTTCCAGTGAGTGAAACAGGCAGTGACAGAAGTGTTCTAGTGGGTGAAACAGTGATAGAAGTGGTCCAGTGGGTGAAACAGTGACAGAAGTGTTCCATTGAGTGAAATAGGCAGTGACAGAAGTGTTCCAGTGGGTGAAACGGAGGCAGTGACAGAAGTGTTCCATTGAGTGAAACAGGCAGTGACAGAAGTGTTCCAGTGGGTGAAACAGTGAAAGAAGTGTTCCAGTGGGTGAAACGGAGGCAGTGACAGAAGTGTTCAAGTAGGTGAAACAGTGATAGAAGTGGTCCAGTGGGCGAAACAGTGACAGAAGTGTTCCATTGAGTGAAACAGACAGTGACAGAAGTGTTCCATTGAGTGAAAAAGGCAGTGACAGAAGTGTTCTAGTGGGTGAAACAGTGATAGAAGTGGTCCAGTGGGTGAAACAGTGACAGAAGTGTTCCATTGGGCGAAATAGGCAGTGACAGAAGTGTTCCAGTGGGTGAAACAGTGACAGAAGTGTTCAAGTGGGTGAAACGGAGGCAGTGACAGAAGTGTTCCATTGAGTGAAACAGGCAGTGACAGAAGCGTTCCAGTGGGTGAAACAGTGACAGAAGTGTTAAAGTGGGTGAAACGGAGGCAGTGACAGAAGTGTTCTAGTGGGTGAAACAGTGACAGAAGTGTTCCAGTGTGTGAAACAGTGATAGAAGTGGTCCAGTGGGTGAAACAGGCAGTAACAGAAGTGTTCCAGTGGGTGAAGCAAAGGCAGTGACGGAAGTGTTCCAGTGGGTGAAACAGAGACAGTGACAGAAGTGTTCCAGTGAGTGAAACAGGCAGTGACAGAAGTGTTCCAGTGGGTGAAACAGTGACAGAAGTGGTCCAGTGGGTGAAACAGTGACAGAAGTGTTCCACTGAGTGAGACAGGCAGTGACAGAAGTGTTCCAGTGGGTGAAACAGTGACAGAATGTTCCATTGAGTGAAACAGGCAGTGACAGAAGTGTTCCAGTGGGTGAAACAGTGACAGAAGTGTTCCAGTGGGTGAAACGGAGCCAGTGACAAGTGTTCCAATGGGTGAAACGGAGGCAGTGACAGAAGTGTTCCAGTGGGTGAAACAGTGACAGAAGTGTTCCAGTGTGTGAAACAGTGACAGAAGTGTTCCAGTGTGTGAAACAGTGATAGAAGTGTTCCAGTTGGTGAAGCAGGCAGTGACTGAAGTGTTCCAGTAGGTGAAGCAGGCAGTGACTGAAGTGTTCCAGTAGGTGAAGCAGGCAGTGACAGAAGTGTTCCAGTAGGTGAAGCAGGCAGTGACTGAAGTGTTCCAGTAGGTGAAGCAGGCAGTGACTGAAGTGTTCCAGTAGGTGAAGCAGGCAGTGACTGAAGTGTTCCAGTAGGTGAAGCAGGCAGTGACAGAAGTGTTCCAGTGGGTGAAGCAGGCAGTGACAGAAGTGTTCCAGTGGGTGAAGCAGGCAGTGACTGAAGTGTTCCAGTAGGTGAAGCAGGCAGTGACTGAAGTGTTCCAGTAGGTGAAGCAGGCAGTGACTGAAGTGTTCCAGTAGGTGAAGCAGGCAGTGACTGAAGTGTTCCAGTGGGTGAAGCAGGCAGTGACTGAAGTGTTCCAGTGGGTGAAGCAGGCAGTGACTGAAGTGTTCCAGTGGGTGAAGCAGGCAGTGACAGAAGTGTTCCAGTGGGTGAAGCAGGCAGTGACAGAAGTGGTCCAGTAGGTGAAGCAGGCAGTGACAGAAGTGTTCCAGTGGGTGAAGCAGGCAGTGACTGAAGTGTTCCAGTGGGTGAAGCAGGCAGTGACTGAAGTGTTCCATTGGGTGAAGCAGGCAGTGACTGAAGTGTTCCAGTAGGTGAAGCAGGCAGTGACTGAAGTGTTCCATTGGGTGAAGCAGGCAGTGACTGAAGTGTTCCATTGGGTGAAGCAGGCAGTGACTGAAGTGTTCCATTGGGTGAAGCAGGCAGTGACTGAAGTGTTCCATTGGGTGAAGCAGGCAGTGACTGAAGTGTTCCAGTAGGTGAAGCAGGCAGTGACTGAAGTGTTCCATTGGGTGAAGCAGGCAGTGACTGAAGTGTTCCATTGGGTGAAGCAGGCAGTGACTGAAGTGTTCCATTGGGTGAAGCAGGCAGTGACTGAAGTGTTCCAGTAGGTGAAGCAGGCAGTGACTGAAGTGTTCCATTGGGTGAAGCAGGCAGTGACTGAAGTGTTCCATTGGGTGAAGCAGGCAGTGACTGAAGTGGTCCAGTAGGTGAAGCAGGCAGTGACTGAAGTGTTCCAGTAGGTGAAGCAGGCAGTGACTGAAGTGTTCCATTGGGTGAAGCAGGCAGTGACTGAAGTGGTCCAGTAGGTGAAGCAGGCAGTGACTGAAGTGTTCCAGTAGGTGAAGCAGGCAGTGACTGAAGTGTTCCAGTAGGTGAAGCAGGCAGTGACTGAAGTGTTCCAGTAGGTGAAGCAGGCAGTGACAGAAGTGTTCCATTGGGTGAAGCAGGCAGTGACTGAAGTGTTCCATTGGGTGAAGCAGGCAGTGACTGAAGTGTTCCATTGGGTGAAGCAGGCAGTGACTGAAATGGTCCAGTAGGTGAAGCAGGCAGTGACTGAAGTGTTCCAGTAGGTGAAGCAGGCAGTGACTGAAGTGTTCCAGTAGGTGAAGCAGGCAGTGACTGAAGTGTTCCATTGGGTGAAGCAGGCAGTGACTGAAGTGGTCCAGTAGGTGAAGCAGGCAGTGACTGAAGTGTTCCAGTAGGTGAAGCAGGCAGTGACTGAAGTGTTCCAGTAGGTGAAGCAGGCAGTGACTGAAGTGTTCCAGTAGGTGAAGCAGGCAGTGACAGAAGTGTTCCATTGGGTAAAGCAGGCAGTGACAGAAGTGTTCCATTGGGTGAAGCAGGCAGTGACTGAAGTGTTCCAGTAGGTGAAGCAGGCAGTGACTGAAGTGTTCCAGTAGGTGAAGCAGGCAGTGACTGAAGTGTTCCAGTAGGTGAAGCAGGCAGTGACTGAAGTGTTCCATTGGGTGAAGCAGGCAGTGACTGAAGTGTTCCATTGGGTGAAGCAGGCAGTGACTGAAGTGTTCCATTGGGTGAAGCAGGCAGTGACTGAAGTGGTCCAGTAGGTGAAGCAGGCAGTGACTGAAGTGTTCCAGTAGGTGAAGCAGGCAGTGACTGAAGTGTTCCAGTAGGTGAAGCAGGCAGTGACTGAAGTGTTCCATTGGGTGAAGCAGGCAGTGACTGAAGTGGTCCAGTAGGTGAAGCAGGCAGTGACTGAAGTGTTCCAGTAGGTGAAGCAGGCAGTGACTGAAGTGTTCCAGTAGGTGAAGCAGGCAGTGACTGAAGTGTTCCAGTAGGTGAAGCAGGCAGTGACAGAAGTGTTCCATTGGGTGAAGCAGGCAGTGACAGAAGTGTTCCATTGGGTGAAGCAGGCAGTGACTGAAGTGTTCCAGTAGGTGAAGCAGACAGTGACTGAAGTGTTCCAGTAGGTGAAGCAGGCAGTGACTGAAGTGTTCCAGTAGGTGAAGCAGGCAGTGACTGAAGTGTTCCATTGGGTGAAGCAGGCAGTGACTGAAGTGTTCCATTGGGTGAAGCAGGCAGTGACTGAAGTGTTCCAGTGGGTGAAGCAGGCAGTGACAGAAGTGTTCCAGTGGGTGAAGCAGGCAGTGACTGAAGTGTTCCATTGGGTGAAGCAGGCAGTGACTGAAGTGTTCCATTGGGTGAAGCAGGCAGTGACTGAAGTGTTCCATTGGGTGAAGCAGGCAGTGACTGAAGTGTTCCATTGGGTGAAGCAGGCAGTGACTGAAGTGTTCCATTGGGTGAAGCAGGCAGTGACTGAAGTGTTCCATTGGGTGAAGCAGGCAGTGACAGAAGTGTTCCAGTAGGTGAAGCAGGCAGTGACTGAAGTGTTCCAGTAGGTGAAGCAGGCAGTGACTGAAGTGTTCCATTGGGTGAAGCAGGCAGTGACTGAAGTGTTCCATTGGGTGAAGCAGGCAGTGACAGAAGTGTTCCATTGGGTGAAGCAGGCAGTGACTGAAGTGTTCCATTGGGTGAAGCAGGCAGTGACTGAAGTGTTCCAGTAGGTGAAGCAGGCAGTGACTGAAGTGTTCCAGTGGGTGAAGCAGGCAGTGACTGAAGTGTTCCAGTGGGTGAAGCAGGCAGTGACAGAAGTGTTCAAGTGGGTGAAGCAGGCAGTGACTGAAGTGTTCCATTGGGTGAAGCAGGCAGTGACTGAAGTGTTCCAGTAGGTGAAGCAGGCAGTGACAGAAGTGTTCCAGTGGGTGAAGCAGGCAGTGACTGAAGTGTTCCATTGGGTGAAGCAGGCAGTGACTGAAGTGTTCCAGTAGGTGAAGCAGGCAGTGACTGAAGTGTTCCAGTGGGTGAAGCAGGCAGTGACAGAAGTGTTCCAGTAGGTGAAGCAGGCAGTGACTGAAGTGTTCCATTGGGTGAAGCAGGCAGTGACAGAAGTGTTCCAGTAGGTGAAGCAGGCAGTGACTGAAGTGTTCCAGTAGGTGAAGCAGGCAGTGACTGAAGTGTTCCAGTAGGTGAAGCAGGCAGTGACTGAAGTGTTCCATTGGGTGAAGCAGGCAGTGACAGAAGTGTTCCATTGGGTGAAGCAGGCAGTGACTGAAGTGTTCCAGTGGGTGAAGCAGGCAGTGACAGAAGTGTTCCATTGGGTGAAGCAGGCAGTGACTGAAGTGTTCCAGTGGGTGAAGCAGGCAGTGACAGAAGTGTTCCATTGGGTGAAGCAGGCAGTGACAGAAGTGTTCCAGTAGGTGAAGCAGGCAGTGACTGAAGTGTTCCAGTAGGTGAAGCAGGCAGTGACTGAAGTGTTCCAGTGGGTGAAGCAGGCAGTGACTGAAGTGTTCCAGTGGGTGAAGCAGGCAGTGACTGAAGTGTTCCAGTGGGTGAAGCAGGCAGTGACTGAAGTGTTCCAGTAGGTGAAGCAGGCAGTGACTGAAGTGGTCCAGTGGGTGAAGCAGGCAGTGACTGAAGTGTTCCAGTGGGTGAAGCAGGCAGTGACTGAAGTGTTCCAGTGGGTGAAGCAGGCAGTGACTGAAGTGTTCCAGTGGGTGAAGCAGGCAGTGACTGAAGTGTTCCAGTGGGTGAAGCAGGCAGTGACTGAAGTGTTCCAGTAGGTGAAGCAGGCAGTGACTGAAGTGTTCCAGTGGGTGAAGCAGGCAGTGACTGAAGTGTTCCAGTGGGTGAAGCAGGCAGTGACTGAAGTGTTCCAATGGGTGAAGCAGGCAGTGACAGAAGTGTTCCAGTGGGTGAAGCAGGCAGTGACTGAAGTGTTCCAGTGGGTGAAGCAGGCAGTGACAGAAGTGTTCCAGTGGGTGAAGCAGGCAGTGACTGAAGTGTTCCAGTGGGTGAAGCAGGCAGTGACTGAAGTGTTCCAATGGGTGAAGCAGGCAGTGACTGAAGTGTTCCAATGGGTGAAGCAGGCAGTGACTGAAGTGTTCCAGTGGGTGAAGCAGGCAGTGACTGAAGTGTTCCAGTGGGTGAAGCAGGCAGTGACTGAAGTGTTCCAATGGGTGAAGCAGGCAGTGACTGAAGTGTTCCAGTGGGTGAAGCAGGCAGTGACTGAAGTGTTCCAGTGGGTGAAGCAGGCAGTGACTGAAGTGTTCCATTGGGTGAAGCAGGCAGTGACTGAAGTGTTCCAGTGGGTGAAGCAGGCAGTGACAGAAGTGTTCCAGTGGGTGAAGCAGGCAGTGACTGAAGTGTTCCAGTGGGTGAAGCAGGCAGTGACAGAAGTGGTCCAGTGGGTGAAGCAGGCAGTGACTGAAGTGTTCCAGTGGGTGAAGCAGGCAGTGACTGAAGTGTTCCAGTGGGTGAAGCAGGCAGTGACTGAAGTGTTCCAGTGGGTGAAGCAGGCAGTGACTGAAGTGTTCCAGTAGGTGAAGCAGGCAGTGACTGAAGTGTTCCAGTGGGTGAAGCAGGCAGTGACTGAAGTGTTCCAGTAGGTGAAGCAGGCAGTGACTGAAGTGTTCCAATGGGTGAAGCAGGCAGTGACTGAAGTGTTCCAGTAGGTGAAGCAGGCAGTGACTGAAGTGTTCCAATGGGTGAAGCAGGCAGTGACTGAAGTGTTCCAGTGGGTGAAGCAGGCAGTGACTGAAGTGTTCCAGTGTGTTAAGCAGGCAGTGACAGAAGTGTTCCAGTAGGTGAAGCAGGCAGTGACTGAAGTGTTCCAATGGGTGAAGCAGGCAGTGACAGAAGTGTTCCAGTAGGTGAAGCAGGCAGTGACTGAAGTGTTCCAGTGGGTGAAGCAGGCAGTGACAGAAGTGTTCCAGTGGGTGAAGCAGGCAGTGACTGAAGTGTTCCAGTGGGTGAAGCAGGCAGTGACTGAAGTGTTCCAGTGGGTGAAGCAGGCAGTGACTGAAGTGTTCCAGTGGGTGAAGCAGGCAGTGACTGAAGTGTTCCAGTGGGTGAAGCAGGCAGTGACAGAAGTGTTCCAGTGGGTGAAGCAGGCAGTGACTGAAGTGTTCCAGTGGGTGAAGCAGGCAGTGACTGAAGTGTTCCAGTAGGTGAAGCAGGCAGTGACAGAAGTGTTCCAGTAGGTGAAGCAGGCAGTGACTGAAGTGTTCCAGTGGGTGAAGCAGGCAGTGACTGAAGTGTTCCAGTTGGTGAAGCAGGCAGTGACTGAAGTGTTCCAGTGGGTGAAGCAGGCAGTGACTGAAGTGTTCCAGTAGGTGAAGCAGGCAGTGACTGAAGTGTTCCAGTGGGTGAAGCAGGCAGTGACTGAAGTGTTCCATTGGGTGAAGCAGGCAGTGACTGAAGTGTTCCAGTGGGTGAAGCAGGCAGTGACTGAAGTGTTCCAGTAGGTGAAGCAGGCAGTGACTGAAGTGTTCCAGTAGGTGAAGCAGGCAGTGACTGAAGTGTTCCAGTAGGTGAAGCAGGCAGTGACTGAAGTGTTCCAGTGGGTGAAGCAGGCAGTGACTGAAGTGTTCCAGTAGGTGAAGCAGGCAGTGACTGAAGTGTTCCATTGGGTGAAGCAGGCAGTGACTGAAGTGTTCCAGTTGGGTGAAGCAGGCAGTGACTGAAGTGTTCCAGTGGGTGAAGCAGGCAGTGACAGAAGTGTTCCAGTAGGTGAAGCAGGCAGTGACTGAAGTGTTCCAGTGGGTGAAGCAGGCAGTGACTGAAGTGTTCCAGTAGGTGAAGCAGGCAGTGACTGAAGTGTTCCAGTGGGTGGGTGACTGAGCAGGCAGTGACTGAAGTGTTCCATTGGGTGAAGCAGGCAGTGGGTGATTGGGTGAAGCAGGCAGTGACTGAAGTGTTCCATTGGGTGAAGCAGGGTGAAGCAGGCAGTGACTGAAGTGTTCCAGTAGGTGAAGCAGGCAGTGACTGAAGTGTTCCAGTGGGTGAAGCAGGCAGTGACTGAAGTGTTCCATTGGGTGAAGCAGGCAGTGACTGAAGTGTTCCAGTGGGTGAAGCAGGCAGTGACTGAAGTGTTCCAGTAGGTGAAGCAGGCAGTGACTGAAGTGTTCCAGTGGGTGAAGCAGGCAGTGACTGAAGTGTTCCATTGGGTGAAGCAGGCAGTGACTGAAGTGGTCCAGTAGGTGAAGCAGGCAGTGACTGAAGTGTTCCAGTAGGTGAAGCAGGCAGTGACTGAAGTGTTCCATTAGGTGAAGCAGGCAGTGACTGAAGTGTTCCATTGGGTGAAGCAGGCAGTGACTGAAGTGTTCCATTGGGTGAAGCAGGCAGTGACTGAAGTGTTCCAGTGGGTGAAGCAGGCAGTGACTGAAGTGTTCCAAAGTGACTGAAGTGTTCCAGTGGGTGAAGCAGGCAGTGACTGAAGTGTTCCATGACTGAAGTGTTCAGGCAGTGGTGTGAAGCAGGCAGTGACTGAAGTGTTCCATTGGGTGAAGCAGGCAGTGACTGAAGTGTTCCATTGGGTGAAGCAGGCAGTGACTGAAGTGTTCCATTGGGTGAAGCAGGCAGTGACTGAAGTGTTCCATTGGGTGAAGCAGGCAGTGACTGAAGTGTTCCAGTAGGTGAAGCAGGCAGTGACTGAAGTGTTCAGGGTGAAGCAGTGACTGAAGTGTTCCATTGGGTGAAGCAGGCAGTGACTGAAGTGTTCCATTGGGTGAAGCAGGCAGTGACAGAAGTGTTCCATTGGGTGAAGCAGGCAGTGACTGAAGTGTTCCATTGGGTGAAGCAGGCAGTGACTGAAGTGTTCCATTGAAGGTGACTGAGCCAGGCAGTGACTGAAGTGTTCCATTGGGTGAAGCAGGCAGTGACAGAAGTGTTCCATTGGGTGAAGCAGGCAGTGACTGAAGTGTTCCAGTAGGTGAAGCAGGCAGTGACTGAAGTGTTCCATTGGGTGAAGCAGGCAGTGACTGAAGTGTTCCATTGGGTGAAGCAGGCAGTGACAGAAGTGTTCCATTGGGTGAAGCAGGCAGTGACTGAAGTGTTCCATTGGGTGAAGCAGGCAGTGACTGAAGTGTTCCAGTAGGTGAAGCAGGCAGTGACTGAAGTGTTCCAGTGGGTGAAGCAGGCAGTGACTGAAGTGTTCCAGTGGGTGAAGCAGGCAGTGACTGAAGTGTTCCAGTGGGTGAAGCAGGCAGTGACTGAAGTGTTCCATTGGGTGAAGCAGGCAGTGACAGAAGTGTTCCAGTAGGTGAAGCAGGCAGTGACTGAAGTGTTCCAGTAGGTGAAGCAGGCAGTGACTGAAGTGTTCCATTGGGTGAAGCAGGCAGTGACTGAAGTGTTCCATTGGGTGAAGCAGGCAGTGACAGAAGTGTTCCATTGGGTGAAGCAGGCAGTGACTGAAGTGTTCCATTGGGTGAAGCAGGCAGTGACTGAAGTGTTCCAGTAGGTGAAGCAGGCAGTGACTGAAGTGTTCCAGTGGGTGAAGCAGGCAGTGACTGAAGTGTTCCAGTGGGTGAAGCAGGCAGTGACAGAAGTGTTCCAGTGGGTGAAGCAGGCAGTGACTGAAGTGTTCCATTGGGTGAAGCAGGCAGTGACTGAAGTGTTCCAGTAGGTGAAGCAGGCAGTGACAGAAGTGTTCCAGTGGGTGAAGCAGGCAGTGACTGAAGTGTTCCATTGGGTGAAGCAGGCAGTGACTGAAGTGTTCCAGTAGGTGAAGCAGGCAGTGACTGAAGTGTTCCAGTGGGTGAAGCAGGCAGTGACAGAAGTGTTCCAGTAGGTGAAGCAGGCAGTGACTGAAGTGTTCCATTGGGTGAAGCAGGCAGTGACAGAAGTGTTCCAGTAGGTGAAGCAGGCAGTGACTGAAGTGTTCCAGTAGGTGAAGCAGGCAGTGACTGAAGTGTTCCAGTAGGTGAAGCAGGCAGTGACTGAAGTGTTCCATTGGGTGAAGCAGGCAGTGACAGAAGTGTTCCATTGGGTGAAGCAGGCAGTGACTGAAGTGTTCCAGTGGGTGAAGCAGGCAGTGACAGAAGTGTTCCATTGGGTGAAGCAGGCAGTGACAGAAGTGTTCCAGTAGGTGAAGCAGGCAGTGACAGAAGTGTTCCATTGGGTGAAGCAGGCAGTGACAGAAGTGGTCCAGTAGGTGAAGCAGGCAGTGACTGAAGTGTTCCAGTGGATGAAGCAGGCAGTGACTGAAGTGTTCCAGTGGGCGAAGCAGGCAGTGACTGAAGTGTTCCAGTAGGTGAAGCAGGCAGTGACTGAAGTGTTCCAGTGGGTGAAGCAGGCAGTGACAGAAGTGTTCCAGTGGGTGAAGCAGGCAGTGACAGAAGTGTTCCAGTGGGTGAAGCAGGCAGTGACTGAAGTGTTCCAGTAGGTGAAGCAGGCAGTGACTGAAGTGTTCCATTGGGTGAAGCAGGCAGTGACTGAAGTGTTCCAGTAGGTGAAGCAGGCAGTGACTGAAGTGTTCCAGTGGGTGAAGCAGGCAGTGACAGAAGTGTTCCAGTGGGTGAAGCAGGCAGTGACTGAAGTGTTCCAATGGGTGAAGCAGGCAGTGACAGAAGTGTTCCAGTGGGTGAAGCAGGCAGTGACTGAAGTGTTCCAGTGGGTGAAGCAGGCAGTGACAGAAGTGTTCCAGTGGGTGAAGCAGGCAGTGACTGAAGTGTTCCAGTGGGTGAAGCAGGCAGTGACTGAAGTGTTCCAGTAGGTGAAGCAGGCAGTGACTGAAGTGTTCCAGTAGGTGAAGCAGGCAGTGACTGAAGTGTTCCAGTGGGTGAAGCAGGCAGTGACAGAAGTGTTCCAGTGGGTGAAGCAGGCAGTGACTGAAGTGTTCCAGTGGGTGAAGCAGGCAGTGACTGAAGTGTTCCAGTAGGTGAAGCAGGCAGTGACTGAAGTGTTCCAGTAGGTGAAGCAGGCAGTGACTGAAGTGTTCCAGTGGGTGAAGCAGGCAGTGACAGAAGTGTTCCAGTGGGTGAAGCAGGCAGTGACTGAAGTGTTCCAATGGGTGAAGCAGGCAGTGACTGAAGTGTTCCAGTGGGTGAAGCAGGCAGTGACTGAAGTGTTCCAATGGGTGAAGCAGGCAGTGACTGAAGTGTTCCAATGGGTGAAGCAGGCAGTGACTGAAGTGTTCCAGTAGGTGAAGCAGGCAGTGACTGAAGTGTTCCAATGGGTGAAGCAGGCAGTGACTGAAGTGTTCCAATGGGTGAAACAGGCAGTGACTGAAGTGTTCCAGTAGGTGAAGCAGGCAGTGACTGAAGTGTTCCAATGGGTGAAGCAGGCAGTGACTGAAGTGTTCCATTGGGTGAAGCAGGCAGTGACTGAAGTGTTCCAGTGGGTGAAGCAGGCAGTGACAGAAGTGTTCCAGTGGGTGAAGCAGGCAGTGACTGAAGTGTTCCAATGGGTGAAGCAGGCAGTGACAGAAGTGTTCCAGTGGGTGAAGCAGGCAGTGACTGAAGTGTTCCAGTAGGTGAAGCAGGCAGTGACTGAAGTGTTCCAATGGGTGAAGCAGGCAGTGACAGAAGTGTTCCAGTGGGTGAAGCAGGCAGTGACTGAAGTGTTCCAATGGGTGAAGCAGGCAGTGACAGAAGTGTTCCAGTAGGTGAAGCAGGCAGTGACAGAAGTGTTCCAGTGGGTGAAGCAGGCAGTGACAGAAGTGTTCCAGTTGGTGAAGCAGGCAGTGACTGAAGTGTCCCAGTAGGTGAAGCAGGCAGTGACTGAAGTGTTCCAGTGGGTGAAGCAGGCAGTGACAGAAGTGTTCCAGTGGGTGAAGCAGGCAGTGACAGAAGTGTTCCAGTGGGTGAAGCAGGCAGTGACAGAAGTGTTCCAGTGGGTGAAGCAGGCAGTGACAGAAGTGTTCCAGTGAGTGAAACAGGCAGTGACAGAAGTGTTCTAGTGGGTGAAACAGTGATAGAAGTGGTCCAGTGGGTGAAACAGTGACAGAAGTGTTCCATTGAGTGAAATAGGCAGTGACAGAAGTGTTCCAGTGGGTGAAACAGGCAGTGACAGAAGTGTTCCAGTGGGTGAAACAGGCAGTGACAGAAGTGTTCCAGTGGGTGAAACAGTGAAAGAAGTGTTCCAGTGGGTGAAACGGAGGCAATGACAGAAGTGTTCAAGTAGGTGAAACAGTGATAGAAGTGGTCCAGTGGGTGAAACAGTGACAGAAGTGTTCCATTGAGTGAAACAGTGACAGAAGTGTTCCATTGAGTGAAAACGGCAGTGACAGAAGTGTTCTAGTGGGTGAAACAGTGATAGAAGTGGTCCAGTGGGTGAAACAGTGACAGAAGTGTTCCATTGGGCGAAATAGGCAGTGACAGAAGTGTTCCAGTGGGTGAAACAGTGACAGAAGTGTTCAAGTGGGTGAAACGGAGGCAGTGACAGAAGTGTTCCATTGAGTGAAACAGGCAGTGACAGAAGCGTTCCAGTGGGTGAAACAGTGACAGAAGTGTTAAAGTGGGTGAAACGGAGGCAGTGACAGAAGTGTTCTAGTGGGTGAAACAGTGACAGAAGTGTTCCAGTGTGTGAAACAGTGATAGAAGTGGTCCAGTGGGTGAAACAGGCAGTAACAGAAGTGTTCCAGTGGGTGAAGCAGAGGCAGTGACGGAAGTGTTCCAGTGGGTGAAACAGAGACAGTGACAGAAGTGTTCCAGTGAGTGAAACAGGCAGTGACAGAAGTGTTCCAGTGGGTGAAACTGATAGAAGTGGTCCAGTGGGTGAAACAGTGACAGAAGTGTTTCATTGAGTGAGACAGGCAGTAACAGAAGTATTCCAGTGGGTGAAACAGTGACAGAATGTTCCATTGAGTGAAACAGGCAGTGACAGAAGTGTTCCAGTGGGTGAAACAGTGACAGAAGTGTTCCAGTGGGTGAAACGGAGCCAGTGACAAGTGTTCCAGTGGGTGAAACGGAGGCAGTGATAGAAGTGTTCCAGTGGGTGAAACAGTGACAGAAGTGTTCCAGTGTGTGAAACAGTGACAGAAGTGTTCCAGTGTGTGAAACAGTGATAGAAGTGTTCCAGTTGGTGAAGCAGGCAGTGACTGAAGTGTTCCAGTAGGTGAAGCAGGCAGTGACTGAAGTGTTCCAGTAGGTGAAGCAGGCAGTGACAGAAGTGTTCCAGTAGGTGAAGCAGGCAGTGACTGAAGTGTTCCAGTAGGTGAAGCAGGCAGTGACTGAAGTGTTCCAGTAGGTGAAGCAGGCAGTGACTGAAGTGTTCCAGTAGGTGAAGCAGGCAGTGACAGAAGTGTTCCAGTGGGTGAAGCAGGCAGTGACAGAAGTGTTCCAGTGGGTGAAGCAGGCAGTGACTGAAGTGTTCCAGTAGGTGAAGCAGGCAGTGACTGAAGTGTTCCAGTAGGTGAAGCAGGCAGTGACTGAAGTGTTCCAGTAGGTGAAGCAGGCAGTGACTGAAGTGTTCCAGTGGGTGAAGCAGGCAGTGACTGAAGTGTTCCAGTGGGTGAAGCAGGCAGTGACTGAAGTGTTCCAGTGGGTGAAGCAGGCAGTGACAGAAGTGTTCCAGTGGGTGAAGCAGGCAGTGACAGAAGTGGTCCAGTAGGTGAAGCAGGCAGTGACAGAAGTGTTCCAGTGGGTGAAGCAGGCAGTGACTGAAGTGTTCCAGTGGGTGAAGCAGGCAGTGACTGAAGTGTTCCATTGGGTGAAGCAGGCAGTGACTGAAGTGTTCCAGTAGGTGAAGCAGGCAGTGACTGAAGTGTTCCATTGGGTGAAGCAGGCAGTGACTGAAGTGTTCCATTGGGTGAAGCAGGCAGTGACTGAAGTGTTCCATTGGGTGAAGCAGGCAGTGACTGAAGTGTTCCATTGGGTGAAGCAGGCAGTGACTGAAGTGTTCCAGTAGGTGAAGCAGGCAGTGACTGAAGTGTTCCATTGGGTGAAGCAGGCAGTGACTGAAGTGTTCCATTGGGTGAAGCAGGCAGTGACTGAAGTGTTCCATTGGGTGAAGCAGGCAGTGACTGAAGTGTTCCAGTAGGTGAAGCAGGCAGTGACTGAAGTGTTCCATTGGGTGAAGCAGGCAGTGACTGAAGTGTTCCATTGGGTGAAGCAGGCAGTGACTGAAGTGGTCCAGTAGGTGAAGCAGGCAGTGACTGAAGTGTTCCAGTAGGTGAAGCAGGCAGTGACTGAAGTGTTCCATTGGGTGAAGCAGGCAGTGACTGAAGTGGTCCAGTAGGTGAAGCAGGCAGTGACTGAAGTGTTCCAGTAGGTGAAGCAGGCAGTGACTGAAGTGTTCCAGTAGGTGAAGCAGGCAGTGACTGAAGTGTTCCAGTAGGTGAAGCAGGCAGTGACAGAAGTGTTCCATTGGGTGAAGCAGGCAGTGACTGAAGTGTTCCATTGGGTGAAGCAGGCAGTGACTGAAGTGTTCCATTGGGTGAAGCAGGCAGTGACTGAAATGGTCCAGTAGGTGAAGCAGGCAGTGACTGAAGTGTTCCAGTAGGTGAAGCAGGCAGTGACTGAAGTGTTCCAGTAGGTGAAGCAGGCAGTGACTGAAGTGTTCCGTTGGGTGAAGCAGGCAGTGACTGAAGTGGTCCAGTAGGTGAAGCAGGCAGTGACTGAAGTGTTCCAGTAGGTGAAGCAGGCAGTGACTGAAGTGTTCCAGTAGGTGAAGCAGGCAGTGACTGAAGTGTTCCAGTAGGTGAAGCAGGCAGTGACAGAAGTGTTCCATTGGGTAAAGCAGGCAGTGACAGAAGTGTTCCATTGGGTGAAGCAGGCAGTGACTGAAGTGTTCCAGTAGGTGAAGCAGGCAGTGACTGAAGTGTTCCAGTAGGTGAAGCAGGCAGTGACTGAAGTGTTCCAGTAGGTGAAGCAGGCAGTGACTGAAGTGTTCCATTGGGTGAAGCAGGCAGTGACTGAAGTGTTCCATTGGGTGAAGCAGGCAGTGACTGAAGTGTTCCATTGGGTGAAGCAGGCAGTGACTGAAGTGGTCCAGTAGGTGAAGCAGGCAGTGACTGAAGTGTTCCAGTAGGTGAAGCAGGCAGTGACTGAAGTGTTCCAGTAGGTGAAGCAGGCAGTGACTGAAGTGTTCCATTGGGTGAAGCAGGCAGTGACTGAAGTGGTCCAGTAGGTGAAGCAGGCAGTGACTGAAGTGTTCCAGTAGGTGAAGCAGGCAGTGACTGAAGTGTTCCAGTAGGTGAAGCAGGCAGTGACTGAAGTGTTCCAGTAGGTGAAGCAGGCAGTGACAGAAGTGTTCCATTGGGTGAAGCAGGCAGTGACAGAAGTGTTCCATTGGGTGAAGCAGGCAGTGACTGAAGTGTTCCAGTAGGTGAAGCAGACAGTGACTGAAGTGTTCCAGTAGGTGAAGCAGGCAGTGACTGAAGTGTTCCAGTAGGTGAAGCAGGCAGTGACTGAAGTGTTCCATTGGGTGAAGCAGGCAGTGACTGAAGTGTTCCATTGGGTGAAGCAGGCAGTGACTGAAGTGTTCCAGTGGGTGAAGCAGGCAGTGACAGAAGTGTTCCAGTGGGTGAAGCAGGCAGTGACTGAAGTGTTCCATTGGGTGAAGCAGGCAGTGACTGAAGTGTTCCATTGGGTGAAGCAGGCAGTGACTGAAGTGTTCCATTGGGTGAAGCAGGCAGTGACTGAAGTGTTCCATTGGGTGAAGCAGGCAGTGACTGAAGTGTTCCATTGGGTGAAGCAGGCAGTGACTGAAGTGTTCCATTGGGTGAAGCAGGCAGTGACAGAAATGTTCCAGTAGGTGAAGCAGGCAGTGACTGAAGTGTTCCAGTAGGTGAAGCAGGCAGTGACTGAAGTGTTCCATTGGGTGAAGCAGGCAGTGACTGAAGTGTTCCATTGGGTGAAGCAGGCAGTGACAGAAGTGTTCCATTGGGTGAAGCAGGCAGTGACTGAAGTGTTCCATTGGGTGAAGCAGGCAGTGACTGAAGTGTTCCAGTAGGTGAAGCAGGCAGTGAAAGAAGTGTTCCAGTGGGTGAAGCAGGCAGTGACTGAAGTGTTCCAGTGGGTGAAGCAGGCAGTGACAGAAGTGTTCAAGTGGGTGAAGCAGGCAGTGACTGAAGTGTTCCATTGGGTGAAGCAGGCAGTGACTGAAGTGTTCCAGTAGGTGAAGCAGGCAGTGACAGAAGTGTTCCAGTGGGTGAAGCAGGCAGTGACTGAAGTGTTCCATTGGGTGAAGCAGGCAGTGACTGAAGTGTTCCAGTAGGTGAAGCAGGCAGTGACTGAAGTGTTCCAGTGGGTGAAGCAGGCAGTGACAGAAGTGTTCCAGTAGGTGAAGCAGGCAGTGACTGAAGTGTTCCATTGGGTGAAGCAGGCAGTGACAGAAGTGTTCCAGTAGGTGAAGCAGGCAGTGACTGAAGTGTTCCAGTAGGTGAAGCAGGCAGTGACTGAAGTGTTCCAGTAGGTGAAGCAGGCAGTGACTGAAGTGTTCCATTGGGTGAAGCAGGCAGTGACAGAAGTGTTCCATTGGGTGAAGCAGGCAGTGACTGAAGTGTTCCAGTGGGTGAAGCAGGCAGTGACAGAAGTGTTCCATTGGGTGAAGCAGGCAGTGACTGAAGTGTTCCAGTGGGTGAAGCAGGCAGTGACAGAAGTGTTCCATTGGGTGAAGCAGGCAGTGACAGAAGTGTTCCAGTAGGTGAAGCAGGCAGTGACTGAAGTGTTCCAGTAGGTGAAGCAGGCAGTGACTGAAGTGTTCCAGTGGGTGAAGCAGGCAGTGACAGAAGTGTTCCAGTGGGTGAAGCAGGCAGTGACTGAAGTGTTCCAGTGGGTGAAGCAGGCAGTGACTGAAGTGTTCCAGTAGGTGAAGCAGGCAGTGACTGAAGTGTTCCAGTGGGTGAAGCAGGCAGTGACAGAAGTGTTCCAGTGGGTGAAGCAGGCAGTGACTGAAGTGTTCCAATGGGTGAAGCAGGCAGTGACTGAAGTGTTCCAGTGGGTGAAGCAGGCAGTGACAGAAGTGTTCCAGTGGGTGAAGCAGGCAGTGACTGAAGTGTTCCAGTGGGTGAAGCAGGCAGTGACTGAAGTGTTCCAATGGGTGAAGCAGGCAGTGACTGAAGTGTTCCAGTGGGTGAAGCAGGCAGTGACTGAAGTGTTCCAATGGGTGAAGCAGGCAGTGACTGAAGTGTTCCAATGGGTGAAGCAGGCAGTGACTGAAGTGTTCCAGTAGGTGAAGCAGGCAGTGACTGAAGTGTTCCAATGGGTGAAGCAGGCAGTGACTGAAGTGTTCCAATGGGTGAAGCAGGCAGTGACTGAAGTGTTCCAGTAGGTGAAGCAGGCAGTGACTGAAGTGTTCCAATGGGTGAAGCAGGCAGTGACTGAAGTGTTCCATTGGGTGAAGCAGGCAGTGACTGAAGTGTTCCAGTGGGTGAAGCAGGCAGTGACAGAAGTGTTCCAGTGGGTGAAGCAGGCAGTGACTGAAGTGTTCCAATGGGTGAAGCAGGCAGTGACAGAAGTGTTCCAGTGGGTGAAGCAGGCAGTGACTGAAGTGTTCCAATGGGTGAAGCAGGCAGTGACTGAAGTGTTCCAGTGGGTGAAGCAGGCAGTGACAGAAGTGTTCCAGTGGGTGAAGCAGGCAGTGACTGAAGTGTTCCAGTGGGTGAAGCAGGCAGTGACTGAAGTGTTCCAATGGGTGAAGCAGGCAGTGACTGAAGTGTTCCAGTAGGTGAAGCAGGCAGTGACTGAAGTGTTCCAATGGGTGAAGCAGGCAGTGACTGAAGTGTTCCATTGGGTGAAGCAGGCAATGACTGAAGTGTTCCAATGGGTGAAGCAGGCAGTGACTGAAGTGTTCCATTGGGTGAAGCAGGCAGTGACTGAAGTGTTCCAGTGGGTGAAGCAGGCAGTGACAGAAGTGTTCCAGTGGGTGAAGCAGGCAGTGACTGAAGTGTTCCAGTGGGTGAAGCAGGCAGTGACAGAAGTGTTCCAGTGGGTGAAGCAGGCAGTGACTGAAGTGTTCCAGTGGGTGAAGCAGGCAGTGACTGAAGTGTTCCAGTAGGTGAAGCAGGCAGTGACTGAAGTGTTCCAGTGGGTGAAGCAGGCAGTGACTGAAGTGTTCCAGTAGGTGAAGCAGGCAGTGACTGAAGTGTTCCAATGGGTGAAGCAGGCAGTGACTGAAGTGTTCCATTGGGTGAAGCAGGCAGTGACTGAAGTGTTCCAGTGGGTGAAGCAGGCAGTGACAGAAGTGTTCCAGTGGGTGAAGCAGGCAGTGACTGAAGTGTTCCAATGGGTGAAGCAGGCAGTGACAGAAGTGTTCCAGTGGGTGAAGCAGGCAGTGACTGAAGTGTTCCAGTAGGTGAAGCAGGCAGTGACTGAAGTGTTCCAATGGGTGAAGCAGGCAGTGACAGAAGTGTTCCAGTGGGTGAAGCAGGCAGTGACTGAAGTGTTCCAATGGGTGAAGCAGGCAGTGACAGAAGTGTTCCAGTAGGTGAAGCAGGCAGTGACAGAAGTGTTCCAGTGGGTGAAGCAGGCAGTGACAGAAGTGTTCCAGTTGGTGAAGCAGGCAGTGACTGAAGTGTTCCAGTAGGTGAAGCAGGCAGTGACTGAAGTGTTCCAGTGGGTGAAGCAGGCAGTGACAGAAGTGTTCCAGTGGGTGAAGCAGGCAGTGACAGAAGTGTTCCAGTGGGTGAAGCAGGCAGTGACAGAAGTGTTCCAGTGGGTGAAGCAGGCAGTGACTGAAGTGTTCCAGTAGGTGAAGCAGGCAGTGACTGAAGTGTTCCAGTAGGTGAAGCAGGCAGTGACAGAAGTGTTCCAGTAGGTGAAGCAGGCAGTGACTGAAGTGTTCCAGTAGGTGAAGCAGGCAGTGACTGAAGTGTTCCAGTGGGTGAAGCAGGCAGTGACAGAAGTGTTCCAGTAGGTGAAGCAGGCAGTGACTGAAGTGTTCCAGTGGGTGAAGCAGGCAGTGACTGAAGTGTTCCAGTTGGTGAAGCAGGCAGTGACTGAAGTGTTCCAGTGGGTGAAGCAGGCAGTGACAGAAGTGTTCCAGTAGGTGAAGCAGGCAGTGACTGAAGTGTTCCAGTGGGTGAAGCAGGCAGTGACAGAAGTGTTCCAGTAGGTGAAGCAGGCAGTGACTGAAGTGTTCCAGTGGGTGAAGCAGGCAGTGACTGAAGTGTTCCAGTGGGTGAAGCAGGCAGTGACAGAAGTGTTCCAGTGGGTGAAGCAGGCAGTGACAGAAGTGTTCCAGTGGGTGAAGCAGGCAGTGACTGAAGTGTTCCAGTGGGTGAAGCAGGCAGTGACTGAAGTGTTCCAGTAGGTGAAGCAGGCAGTGACAGAAGTGTTCCAGTGGGTGAAGCAGGCAGTGACAGAAGTGTTCCAGTGGGTGAAGCAGGCAGTGACTGAAGTGTTCCAGTGGGTGAAGCAGGCAGTGACTGAAGTGTTCCAGTGGGTGAAGCAGGCAGTGACAGAAGTGTTCCAGTGGGTGAAGCAGGCAGTGACAGAAGTGTTCCAGTGGGTGAAGCAGGCAGTGACTGAAGTGTTCCAGTAGGTGAAGCAGGCAGTGACTGAAGTGTTCCAGTGGGTGAAGCAGGCAGTGACTGAAGTGTTCCAGTAGGTGAAGCAGGCAGTGACTGAAGTGTTCCAGTGGGTGAAGCAGGCAGTGACAGAAGTGTTCCAGTAGGTGAAGCAGGCAGTGACTGAAGTGTTCCAGTGGGTGAAGCAGGCAGTGACAGAAGTGTTCCAGTAGGTGAAGCAGGCAGTGACTGAAGTGTTCCAGTGGGTGAAGCAGGCAGTGACTGAAGTGTTCCAGTGGGTGAAGCAGGCAGTGACAGAAGTGTTCCAGTGGGTGAAGCAGGCAGTGACAGAAGTGTTCCAGTGGGTGAAGCAGGCAGTGACTGAAGTGTTCCAGTGGGTGAAGCAGGCAGTGACTGAAGTGTTCCAGTAGGTGAAGCAGGCAGTGACAGAAGTGTTCCAGTGGGTGAAGCAGGCAGTGACAGAAGTGTTCCAGTGGGTGAAGCAGGCAGTGACTGAAGTGTTCCAGTGGGTGAAGCAGGCAGTGACTGAAGTGTTCCAGTGGGTGAAGCAGGCAGTGACAGAAGTGTTCCAGTGGGTGAAGCAGGCAGTGACAGAAGTGTTCCCGTGGGTGAAGCAGGCAGTGACTGAAGTGTTCCAGTAGGTGAAGCAGGCAGTGACTGAAGTGTTCCAGTGGGTGAAGCAGGCAGTGACTGAAGTGTTCCAATGGGTGAAGCAGGCAGTGACAGAAGTGGTCCAGTAGGTGAAGCAGGCAGTGACTGAAGTGTTCCAGTGGGTGAAGCAGGCAGTGACAGAAGTGGTCCAGTAGGTGAAGCAGGCAGTGGCTGAAGTGTTCCAGTGGGTGAAGCAGGCAGTGAAAGAAGTGTTCCAGTGGGTGAAGCAGGCAGTGACAGAAGTGGTCCAGTGGGTGAAGCAGGCAGTGACTGAAGTGTTCCAGTGGGTGAAGGAGGCAGTGACTGAAGTGTTCCAGTAGGTGAAGCAGGCAGTGACTGAAGTGTTCCAGTGGGTTAAAGAGTACCTCAAGACTCGGAATATCGTAATGACACGGTACGGGCGTCATGATGGCTTTGAGGTGACTTACCTACCTGGAGTCTACCTGGAGGGTACTCCGGGGATCAACGCCCCCGCGGCCCGGTCCATGACCAGGCCTCCTGGTGGATCAGGGCCTGATCAACGAGGTTGTTACTGCTGGCCCCACGTAGTCCAACGTACGAACTACAGCCCGGCTGATCCGGCACCGACTTTAGGTATCTGTCCAGATCTCTCTTGAAGGCAATCAGGGGTCTATTGGTAATTCCCCTTATGGCTGGTGGGAGGCCGTTGAACAGTCTTGGGCCTCGGACACTTACTGTGTTTTCTTTTAACGTACTAATGGCTCCCCCTATTTTTCACTGGGGGTATGTTACATCGCTTGCCAAGTCTTTCGCGTTCGTAGGGAGTGATTTCTGTGTGCAGATTGGGGACCAATCCCTCCAGGATCTTCCAGGTGTAGATTATGTTGTATCTCGCCTGCGCTCCAATGAGTACAAGTCAAGTGCTTCCAAGCGTTCCTAGTATTTAAGGTGTTTGATGGAACTTATATGTGCAGTAAAGGTTCTCTGCACATTCTCTAGATCTGCAGTTTCACCTGCCTTGAATGGAGATGTTAACGTACAGCAGTGTTCCCGCCTAGAGAGAACAGGTGATTTAAAAAGTATCATCAGTGGTTTGGCATCTCTTGTCTTGAATATTCACATTATCCATCCTATCAGTTTCCTCGCAGATGTGATAGTGGCATTGTTGTGGTCCTTGAAGGTGAGGTCTTTGGACATTACCACACCCAGGTCCTTCACATTACTTTTCCGCTCTATTGTGTGATTAGAGTTTGTAGTATACTCAGTCCTAGTTATTATTTCCTCCAGTTTTCCATAACAGAGTAGTTGGAATTTGTCTTCATTGAACATCATATTGTTCTCCGTTGCCCATTGGAAAACTTGATTTATATCTTCTTGGAGCTTTGCCGTGTCCTCAGTGGATGACGCTCATGCAGATCCTAGTATCGTCTGCAAAGGATGATACGGTGCTATGGTTTACATCTCTGTCAATGTCTGATAGGATGAGGAACAGGATAGGGGCGAGTACTGTGCCTTGTGGAACACAGCTCTTCACTATGGCAGCTTCCGATTTAACTCTGTTTACCACTACTCTTTGTGTTCGATTGGTTAGAAAGTTGAAGATCCATCTCCCCACTTTCCCAGTTATTCCTTTAGCACGCATTTTGTTTGCTATTACACCATGATCGCACTTGTCAAAAGCTTTTGCAAAATCTGTGTATACTACATCTGCATTCTGTTTGTTTTCCAGTGCATCCAAGACCATATCATAGTGGTCCAGTAGTTGTGAGAGGCAGGAGCGACCTGCTCTAAACCCATGTTGCCCTGGATTCTGCAGTTGTTGGGAGTCCAAGTGGTTTGCAGTCCTGCTTCTTAGAACTCTTTCAAAGATTTTTATGACGTGGGACGTTAAAGCTATTGGTCTTTAGTTCTTAGTTGTTGCTTTGCTGCCACCTTTATAGAGTGGGGCTATATCCATTGTTTTTAGTGGCTGTGGAATCTCACCTGTGTCTTTGCTCCTTCTCCATAACATACTTAGGGCCCGTGAGAGGGGTTTCTTGCAATTCTTAATGAACACAGATTTCCACGAGACTGGGCCTGGGGCTGAGTGCATGGGCATGTTGTCAATGGCTTTCTCAAAGTCTAATAGAGTTAGGGTTTTGTCAGAAATTTGGCATACATTGACAAGGTTTTAAGGGTCATTCATGAAAAAAATATATTTGGATTGTCTATCTTTAGACTGATTAGTGGCTCACTGAACATAGAGTCATAGTGAGATTTCAGTATCTCACTCATTTCTTTGCTGTCATCTGTGTAGGATCCGTCTTGTCTGAACAGGGGCCCTATACTAGATGTGGTTTTTGCCTTGTTTCTGGCATATGAAAAGAAATATTTCGAATGACTCACGAAATCGTAATGACACGATTGCAAACAAACCATTCCACGGGCGGGGGATAGAACCCGCGATCAGAGAGTCATAAAACTCCAGACCGACGTGTTAGCCACTGGGCCAGCTGGCTACAACAAGATTCATCCACTAGGTATATTTATACACCATAGCAAGGTTAGCATAGGCAACACTGTGACCACAAATGCAAGTTTTTTACAGACGAACCTCCCGCCAGCGTGGTTATGACGAACTCTAGCTCAAGTCCCCTCAAAGCCGTCATCATGACTCACGTAATCATAATGACACAATTGCAAACAAACCATAGCCCCCCAGGTATGGTGTGTTGATTGCAGAAATTCAACAGCTCATGTGTGTGTGATTTTTCATCTGAGCTGCCTCCAGGGATTATTTCTGCTACAACATTATTTGCTACATTCTTCCATTTTGTATGTCATACATTGAAGTCACCAAGCAGTAAGATGTTTGGGGATGGCGCTGGAATGTTTTCCAGACAGTAGTCATTTTTCGATAGCTGCTCCTTGAACTGTTGGGAAGTTGCATCTGGTGGCTTATATACAAGCACAATGACTAAGCTTTGGTTCTCGATTTTTATTTTTAGAACTTCAGCTACATCATTTGTGATGTTCAGTATCTCCCTGCAAATAAGCAACTCTGACATACCGGCCAATCACCCCTTGTTGCCTGTTCTTTCTGTCGCAACTGGAAATGTTGTATCCAGGTATCCATATTTCATTGTCAAAGTAATCTTTTGCGTGAATCTCTGAAAGCTGCAAACATTGCATTTGACTACCCAAGAAGCCCACTGATTAAAGGTATTTTCTTGTTGGTGGGTGGCTTAATTAAGGCCCTATATATTAGCAAATGTAAATGAGGTTGTGTTTCTTGTTTGTTGGGGGGATTTTGTTGTTGGCATCAGTAGTTGTGAGTCTGGAGAGGCCACTGGCTGTGCCTCCAGTCCAGCAAGACTCCAAGGTGAAATATTTTGCTTATTTCTTTCCATTTTCTTTCTTCATTTCCTACCACTAAAAAATCACTTAGAGTGGAGTTATCGTAATTACTATAACTATGCTTTGTGTTATGGGGTGTGTACCTCCTGGTCCCTTTTAAGTGGTATGCACAGCATTTGGTGTTGTAACATTGTTTTTTTGAGGACTGAAGAGTGGCACATCTCAGGGTGGAAGAATTTGCAAGATGTAGAACGTTGCTCCTTTAGACAGGAGGTCGCGGCATTTTTTGGGATGCTCAAAGTTGCATGGCCCATTTGTTTTCCCTGATATTCCTTGCTTACAGATGCCCCAAGCATAGAATTTGCACCATTTTCCTTTTGGTTGGATACAGTTTGTACTGGATGTATTCCCAATATGTGCAGATTCTAGAACTGCACTACAATCTTCGATAGCTAAGCCAGACACACCACCATCTGATTTCAGGAGGCCAACATTTTCCCCGGAAGAGGGCTCCTCTACTTCCTCTGTAATAGGAGCTATGGCTGTGGAAGAGTCTTGAGCCAAATCTGGATTTGCACCATGGCTGGGGGCTGAGTCTGGATCAGCCCTAGGGCTGGGGGTGAGCTGTTTGTTTTGTTTTCTGTGTTTTTCCAGTGGGTGTCTATTTTTGGGTCAACTGTTGTATATTGGGCATTCTGAATGTTAAACTTTACTCCTCTCTCATCCTCCCATGCTCTGTATATTCTGGGTAGACTATCCAATAGTTCCTTTGTTTTCATGCTTATTATTTGTTAACCTCTGAGTACTTAATAGATAGCTGTCCATAGTTCTACATCCTTATTGCACATTTCTAGATGGGTGTCGTTTTTGGGTGTAGTGTTTATTCTTGCACAGGAGACATGATGTTTTGTAAAACAAAGGTTGCATGTGAGTCTGGATTTTTTCCCAAGAGCCTTTTCGCATGTCCCACAGGTATACTGTACTGCCATCTTGCCTGTATCCTACTTGCAAACTGAATACCACAAGAACCTGATTTTCACTTTAACTTTCTGCTCTGCACTCAGGTGGTGGGGTGTTAGAGGGTCAATACATGGGTATGTGGGATGTATTTAATATGGAGATTTACTGTACATTAAAAACATTTATGGTGTATAACATCACACAGACTTTTCCAATTTGGGTATATTTCCAGAGCACTCCACATACACAAGTCACGTGCATGTTTTCTTGCTAAGGTTGGATCATTGCATTGTGGGGTATATGGTGGGCCTATGTACTTGCTTGGTAGCCCTGCCAGACGTATGGCTAAAATACACTACCCCAGGGCACATGGCACTTCTCGCATGCGACGCCACATTTTAGTTTAAAAACACCTCCAATATGTTTAATCACTATCCTTGAGTCGTCCCACTGACAATTTAGATTCACTAGGTCTTTCCACTATGCATCGGTATCCTAGTCATGTCATTATAAGTGGTAGCTCAAACTTTTGTGTGTACACTTGTCACATGTCAACACCAGGACGGGTAAATTGTCTCACACTTCCACACTTCACTATTTTTTGTTTCTTTTATTTTATCACTCTGCTGTACACTGATTATTTATTTATTCATTTATTTATTATTTATTTATTTATTCAAGATACACTTTTCTTTTTACTGCAGTATACTTGAGCTAGAGTCCATGACGGCCACGCAGGCGGGAGATTCATCTGTAAAAACTTGGATTTGTGGTCACAGTGGTGCATATGCTAACCTTCCTATGGTGTATAAATATACCTAGTTGCCTGAATTTTATTGTATCCAGCTGGCCCAGTGATTCACTCGCCGCGAGTTCAGTTCTCGCCCATACCGTGGTTTAGTAACTCGAGGACACACAACAAACAGTGAGGTACTAGAGACATCAAGGACACACAACAAACAGTGAGGTACTAGAGACATCAAGGACACACAACAAGCAGTGAGGTACTAGAGACATCAAGGACACAACAAGCAGGAAGTACTAGAGACATCAAGGGCACACAACAGTGAGGTACTAGAAACATCAAGGACACACAACAAGCAGGAAGTACTAGAGACATCAAGGACACAACAAACAGTGAGGTACTAGAAACATCAAGGACACACAACAAGCAGGAAGTACTAGAGACATCAAGGACACACAACAAACAGTGAGGTACTAGAAACATCAAGGACACACAACAAACAGTGAGGTACTAGAGACATCAAGGACACACAACAAACAGTGAGGTACTAGAGACATCAAGGACACACAACAGTGAGGTACTAGAGACATCAAGGACACACAACAAGCAGTGAGGTACTAGAGACATCAAGGACACACAAACAGTGAGGTACTAGAGACATCAAGGACACACAACAAACAGTGAGGTACTAGAGACATCAAGGACACACAACAAACAGTGAGGTACTAGAAACATCAAGGACACACAACAAGCAGGAAGTACTAGAGACATCAAGGACACACAACAAACAGTGAGGTACTAGAGACATCAAGGACACACAACAAACAGTGAGGTACTAGAGACATCAAGGACACACAACAAACAGTGAGGTACTAGAGACATCAAGGACACACAAACAGTGAGGTACTAGAAACATCAAGGACACACAACAAGCAGGAAGTACTAGAGACATCAAGGACACACAACAGTGAGGTACTAGAAACATCAAGGACACACAACAAACAGTGAGGTACTAGAGACATCAAGGACACACAACAAACAGTGAGGTACTAGAGACATCAAGGACACACAACAAACAGTGAGGTACTAGAGACATCAAGGACACACAACAAACAGTGAGGTACTAGAGACATCAAGGACACACAAACAGTGAGGTACTAGAAACATCAAGGACACACAACAAGCAGGAAGTACTAGAGACATCAAGGACACACAACAGTGAGGTACTAGAAACATCAAGGACACACAACAAACAGTGAGGTACTAGAGACATCAAGGACACACAACAAACAGTGAGGTACTAGAGACATCAAGGACACACAACAAACAGTGAGGTACTAGAGACATCAAGGACACACAAACAGTGAGGTACTAGAAACATCAAGGACACACAACAAGCAGGAAGTACTAGAGACATCAAGGACCCACAACAGTGAGGTACTAGAAACATCAAGGACACACAACAAACAGTGAGGTACTAGAGACATCAAGGACACACAACAAACAGTGAGGTACTAGAGACATCAAGGACACACAACAAACAGTGAGGTACTAGAGACATCAAGGACACACAAACAGTGAGGTACTAGAAACATCAAGGACACACAACAAGCAGGAAGTACTAGAGACATCAAGGACACACAACAGTGAGGTACTAGAAACATCAAGGACACACAACAAACAGTGAGGTACTAGAGACATCAAGGACACACAACAAACAGTGAGGTACTAGAGACATCAAGGACACACAACAAACAGTGAGGTACTAGAGACATCAAGGACACACAACAAACAGTGAGGTACTAGAGACATCAAGGACACACAAACAGTGAGGTACTAGAAACATCAAGGACACACAACAAGCAGGAAGTACTAGAGACATCAAGGACACACAACAGTGAGGTACTAGAAACATCAAGGACACACAACAAACAGTGAGGTACTAGAGACATCAAGGACACACAACAAACAGTGAGGTACTAGAGACATCAAGGACACACAACAAACAGTGAGGTACTAGAGACATCAAGGACACACAACAAACAGTGAGGTACTAGAGACATCAAGGACACACAAACAGTGAGGTACTAGAAACATCAAGGACACACAACAAGCAGGAAGTACTAGAGACATCAAGGACACACAACAGTGAGGTACTAGAAACATCAAGGACACACAACAAACAGTGAGGTACTAGAGACATCAAGGACACACAACAAACAGTGAGGTACTAGAGACATCAAGGACACACAACAAACAGTGAGGTACTAGAGACATCAAGGACACACAAACAGTGAGGTACTAGAAACATCAAGGACACACAACAAGCAGGAAGTACTAGAGACATCAAGGACACACAACAGTGAGGTACTAGAAACATCAAGGACACACAACAAACAGTGAGGTACTAGAGACATCAAGGACACACAACAAACAGTGAGGTACTAGAGACATCAAGGACACACAACAAACAGTGAGGTACTAGAGACATCAAGGACACACAACAAACAGTGAGGTACTAGAGACATCAAGGACACACAACAAACAGTGAGGTACTAGAAACATCAAGGACACACAACAAGCAGGAAGTACTAGAGACATCAAGGACACACAAACAGTGAGGTACTAGAAACATCAAGGACACACAAGAAACAGTGAGGTACTAGAGACATCAAGGACACACAACAAACAGTGAGGTACTAGAGACATCAAGGACACACAAACAGTGAGGTACTAGAGACATCAAGGACACACAACAAACAGTGAGGTACTAGAGACATCAAGGACACACAACAAACAGTGAGGTACTAGAGACATCAAGGACACACAACAAACAGTGAGGTACTAGAGACATCAAGGACACACAACAAACAGTGGGGTACTAGAGACAACAGTACATATGGTGAGGCTCCAGATATTGTTTCGGTTTATTTGTATTGGTTTGTATGAGTTGCATTGATCTATGATGTATTAGTCTGGATGTATTGATCTAGGTGTTGTATTAGCTCATGATTTGTATTGGTTCACGTATTGTGTTGGGTCATATGTATTGGTCCAGGTGTAATATTGATCTTTATGTGATGTATTGAGCTAGTGTTGTATTGATCCAGAAGTTACATTGGTCTCAAGGTGCATTGGTCTAGTTGTATTGGTTTAGGTGTCACCAGCTGAGTGGGTGTGGCGCCTTCAGGTCTGATTGGGGGACGGTGGGCGGGGGTGAGGTTTCTGTTGGGGTAGGTGGTGGGAGAGGGGCAGGGTGGCTCGTGTGTGGGGGTTTGGGGGAGGGGTTGGGTGGGAGAGAGGCTGAGGGAAGGGTTAGGGGAGGCGTGGGTCAATATTCCCCCCTCTCTCCCCTTCCCCCCTCCATTCCCTCCCTCACCTCCTTTCTAGATGGCACCAGCTGGCACAGGAGGAAGACCCTGCCTGGCCACCACACTCCTCCACCAGCTCCTCATATATGCTGGTTGAACACTCTTGAGTCAAGTAACTTAAGTTACTCGACTGTCAAGCCACTGATGATACTCATTAAAGTTCTTATAGTACCTAGACTGCAGTGTCACTCAATACTAACAGTTTAAAAATTAAAAAAAAAATGCATGACTTGAGAATATACAGATAGTTATGGCTACTCATGCCAATTGAAAAACCTAAATTTTTTTGTGCGACTAAAATCCCTCGAGATATATACCTTGGCGTCCAGGCCAGGAATATATATCATAATTTATACCTGGAAAATATTAGGACTGGTACCTTCAAGTACCGGAGGTTCCTTGATGCCGGTGAAGGGCTGTTGAAGGAAGGAATTGCAGCTTTCCTCCCATTTCTTACATGAAACCTGACAACCTCCCAGTTCCCAAGTGCTGTGTGACCCCTGGGGGGGGGGTCATTCAGCGCTTGACATGAATATATACTAATGATGAAACTGGTTTCAAATGGCGCATTTAACTTCTTCCTTAGGAGAGTTGGAGACACTTACATAGTGCAAAATACTTTCAGTAAGAACCACCGGGGATAGTACGTACTCCAGGGGATATAAATCGTAAAGAATCAACACACTCAGTAAAAACTGCTGGTAATGGTATGTTACATAGCTAAGAGAGACAATAAGTGTCAGAGGCCCAAGACTGATCAACTGCCTCCCAGCATACATAAGGGGGGTTGCCAATAGACCCCTGGTTGTCTTCAAGAAGTCAGTACCTGATCAGCCAGGCTGTGGTTCGTACGTTGGGCTACGTGCGGCCAGCAGTGGTAGCCTCGTTGACCAGGCCCTAATACACCAGGAGGCCTGGTCATGGACCGGGTCGCAGGGGCGTTGATTCCCGGAATGCCCTCCAGGTAGTGTGTAGCTTGTGTATTTTCTTCTTATAATGCCCGGAACTATCCATACCACGGGCGGGGATAGAACCCGCGATCAGAGAGTCATAAAACTCCAGAGCGACTGTCAGTGTGACTCAAGAAATCGTAATGACACGATTTCTTGAGTCATGTTGACGGCAGTGAAGGGACTTGAGCTAGAGTTCGTCACGGCCACGCTAGCTGGAGATTCGTCTGTAAAAGCTTGCATTTGTGGTCACAGAGGTGCCTGTGCTAACTTTCCTATGGTGTAGAAATATACCTAGTTGGATGAATCTTATTGTGGCTAGCTGGTCTAGTGGCTAACGCGACGGGCTGGAGTTTTGAGACTCTATGACCGCGGGTTCAATCCCGGCCGGGGGTATGGTTTTTTCGACTGTCAGTAGCAGTCATCGGGTAGGAAGGGCAGGTAGGACGCTGTGGCTGTGTACATTCTGAACATGATCGTTTCTGAAATGACCCTTTCCTAGGCTAGTATTTTCAACCTGAAAATTTCTATTACGATTCTGTCCCCCCACCCTCCCCCCCTCCCTCTAAATCGTTTGTGAAGCACAGCTTGTGACTCCAGTAACTTCCGGTCCCATAATACTGAGGACATACTGAGACTGGGAAGAGCTGGAATTGTTCTGTCATGCGATAACACTGGTATTCTCTCATTTTTCTTTCAGTGACTCTGACTTCTCCAGTAAGGTTAAGTTGTTCTTGTAACGAATGTCGACAATAAAAACCTGATTTACAAAGCTATGTACGCCGAGAGGAGGTAGTAGTTGCCACCTGTCAGTCACTTGTCAAATAGACATTTGACCTTGGTATATTTCTGAGTATATACTTACTGAGTCTGCTTTAATTCCTAATTTAGGCAATAATATATTCCTGACTGAGAAGTAGACTACAATTTATTGTTCAGAACGTTGCAGGTTAATTCATTTGACAGTGATATATATACCTATGATATTCCTTTGATGGGTTTCGTGAGTTTTCCTACTCTTGCAGCCTAGTCCTGGGTCAACATTGTCCTCATCGCCTCCGAGCCGTGTGGACGAGCTGCGCAGACGCTCCTGTTTGAGTTTGTTTTGCGCAGTTTACCTGATTGAGCTGCCCCTAGCGTTGGTTGGTGGAAACTTTATTTTCTCCAACATGGCGCTGAATAGCAGAAGAAGAATCAACACTGTCTGCATTGAGATGATCCGTGGTGCTGTCACAGGATCCAACATGGATTTATTATTACCAGCGATCATTCGCGATACCTATGGTATAGCAAATGAGGAGATATGTGGTGTCGCATTAAATGGAATGACAAGAATCTTCGTTAAGATGACGTCTGCACAAGTCTACGAGGCAGTGGTCGACAAGTATCAGGAGACCATCATACAGGTTAATACAGCTGTGTCGGTGAGACTTCATGATGTATCTCGACATTACACCTGGGTGAAAATCAGGAATGTGCCTTTTGAGGCGACTGATTTTGATATTACCAGTGAACTGCGTACTTATGGGACGGTTCACGTAGCCACAGCAGGGAGATGGGCAACTGGACCGTATGCAGGTGCGCTGGAAGGCGCGTATACAGTTAAAATGACTCTTCGGCACCCTATTCCTTCATATATTGTGTTGAAAGAATTAAGGACTCAAGTCTATGTAACGTATGCGGGGCAACAACGTACGTGTCGGCTATGTGGGTCATATGACCACATCGCGGCGCAGTGTGAGAAACGAAGTGGGTACCCGGCACAACAGCAACGGCAACAGCAGCAACAGCAACAGCAGCAACAGCAGCCAGTGGACGAGGTTGGCGATGAGCGAGAACAGTCTCTTGCTACACCGCCCCAACAACGGTTGTCATGGAGTGAGGAGGTAGACAAAGAAAAGGAGCTTGAATCGCCAGTTGTAACGCTACAAGGAGAATCTCAGTCATTGGACATACATAAGGTTTTTGAGGAGAGACTACCTAATATGGGTGAAGAAGTGGCGGCGTCTTTGGTAAAGGCGTTGGATGACCTGTTAGAGGAATCGGTCCTAGATCAGGTGGAAGACCCAGGCTCAGTTCTGGGGAAGGCTGTGAATGATGGTATGGCAGAAGATGACGGTTTGTCGACGAGAGAGTCTACAGGATTGAAGGTGCATGCAGTAGAGGTGGAGGTGCATCAGGACGGTGCTTCTGATGTCAAAATGCAGGTGGAGGGCGGGACACGAAAGAGGACTGCAGCATCATCGGATTCTGATGATGTGCTAACTCCTGCCCAACGCCCTGGGAAAAAGTCTTGGGTGGAGGTACAGAAGAGAGGGAATGGTGAACCCAAGGATCAAGGGATTGCAAAGGTGATTCCCAACAAAGGGGGGAGGGACAGAGGTGTTGCAAAACGAACTGGGGTAAAGTCAATGCCGGGGACAAAAGGAAAACCCATTTGTTGAATTCAAGTGTTTTACTATAAATATTAACGGGTTGAGAGCTGAGAGGAAGCTTAAGTGGTTTAATGAGTATTTGGTGCGACTTGGTGTGGATGTGGTATTCTTACAGGAACATAATTTTAGGCCTGGTTATGAGTTGGATATGAGTGGTTATAATGTGTACATGGAACATGCGACGCGTTTGAAAGGTGGGGCTGCCATTTTGGTAAAGGAAACTAGCCCGTTTATAGTAAGGCGTAGTGAAGGGGGGGAGGGGAGGGTAATTAGGGTGGATGGAACTTGGGGTAGGGTTCCCATTAGTTTAGTATGTGTATATGGTCCGGCTGAGGGTGACGTGAGTATTAAAACTAAATTTGTTCGGGACGTGCTGGTCTATTTTTTACGTGGTTTACCGAATGTTGCAATAATAGGCGGAGATTGGAATTGCGTGATACGTCGTAAAGATGTGGAGCCCAGAGGTGCGGGGTGTTGTTTGGGTATATTGGGGGATATATTGACCGGGGTGGGGTTAAAGGATGTGTGTGGGGGGGGAGGGATGGTAGAGCATACCTTCATTAAACGAGGTTATGCGGCGAGGTTGGACCGAATGTACGTGCCTTGTGCGGTTACTGTGCGGAGGGTGGATGTGATAGATGTGGTTTTTTCCGATCATAGAGGAGTGGTAATAGATGTGGATATTGAGGGTGTGCCTCGGAGGGGTCCATCATTTTGGAAATTGAATGTAAAGTTATTAAAGGAAGAGGATAGTCTTTTGTCTTTTGGACATATGTGGGATCGTTTAGTGGTAGAAGCTCCAGGGGATGTTGCCATGGTTAATTGGTGGGAAACAATAGCTAAAAAACGTATTAAGGAATATTATATTAATCGAGGGAAGAGATATAATCAGTTACAATACGGTTTTCAAAAATATTTAGAGGGGCAGTTGCGCGAATGTTATGCACAAATTAATGCTAATTATCCTGTTATTGAAATTGAAAGTTTGAAGGAAAATATCCGGAATTTACAAAATGAGAGGTTTGATGGGGAAAGGCTTAAGGGCGGGATTGAGGAGGTTTTGTGGGGAGATCGGCCGTCGGCGTGTGTGTTGCGGAGTCAACACACACGTCGCAAGGCAATGGAGTTAATGGGGTTGAATGTTCAGGTAGGTATGCAAGGGTATAAAGTGGACCAGGTGTTGACGACGACTGAGGGTATGAGTGGGTATATTGATGCTTGGGTTAAGTTGAAAACGCAAAGTGTGGGAATAAGTGAAATAGCATTACAGTCAATTGGAAGGTTTGTGCAGTGTGAGTTGACAGAGCATGATCGATTCGTTTTGGAAGGGCCGATAACGGAGTGCGAGACATGGGTAGCTTTATCCGGGGCGCAATTAGGAAAGGCACCAGGAATTGATGGGTTGCCCAGTGACTTTTATCTCCAAAATTGGAGCGTTTTAAAAGAATTTTTGGTAAGATTATTCAATATCATTAAGCGGGATCGGGTTTTAGGGGCACAGCAGCGGATGGCTGTGGTCGTTTTAGTGCCTAAAGGTGAGCCATTAACAGTTAAAGACTATCGTGCTATTTCGTTATTGTGTGGTGATTATAAGATTTTTGCAAGAATTTTAGCTAACAGAATAAAAAAGGTCCTGGGTAAAGTGATCGATAAGGGACAATATGGGGTGCCGGGGAGGTCTATGTATGACGGGCATGGTTTGATTAGAAGTTTTATTGAAGAAAGAGTAAAATTGGGAGTGGGGGGGGTGTTGGCTATAGATTGGGAGGCGGCATATGATAGTGTAGAAAGGGAAGCGTTATGGAAGATTATGAGATGGCAGGGGTTTGGAGAGGAAATTATATCATGGGCCAAATTAATGTATCAAGATGCATCCTTGCGGGTGCAGGTAAATGGAAGGTTAGGAGAACAAATTCAGATGAGCAGGGGTCTACGTCAAGGTTGTCCCCTTTCACAAATATTTTTTGCGTGTTTACAGGATCCCTTTTATAGAGGAATTAGGGTCTTATTGGCAGCAAATGGGGTTGGTGACGAAAGGGGTGGGGGGGCTGGCATTGTTGGATATGTTGATGACACAACGATTTTAGTAAGTGGTAACAGGGATTTGCCTCGGGTGGTAAAGTTAGTAAATGTTTTTGAAAAGGCTTCTGGCATGTCAATTAATAAGGAAAAAACGAAGTATATGGATCTTGGAGATAGGTTAAGTGAGGAATGTGAAGTAGTTGAAAGGTGGAAAAAGGTGGACCAATTACTGATATGTGGGATCGTTTATGTAAGTGATATCAAGTTAGCACAACAAATAAATTCAGTGCGTATTGTAGATGGTGTACTGAAGCGCCTCAGTGGTTTACGAGCTGCACACTTAACTTTGCATCAAAGAGTAATTACAACGAATGTCCTATTATATAGTAAACTTTGGCATGTAGCAGCAATATATCCGATACTTCGTAGTGAGATACAAAGGTTACAAAAGCGCGTTTTTAGATTCATTTGGGGTACTGGAAGCGAATGGTTAGGTAGAGCGGTTGTCACACTCCCGGTTGGCCGTGGAGGGCTGGGTCTTATAGCTGTTGAAAAGAGGATTATGAGTGTGTATTTGAAACGTAGTTATAAGCGGGAGGGGGGGGCGAGGGAAGGCGGACTTCATAAGATACGTCAGGATATGCAACGGTGGTGGGTGGGTAGGGAGTTCATAATAGGTGAGGCAATGTTACGGGTCCTCATAAACATGAGCGATCCTTCACATATTAAATTGGGAAACCTTGATGGGGTGGAAGGTAAGGCAGTGGTAGCAGTGGTAGAAGGTGTTTATCCGATGTATGATTGGCGTAATATCTGGGGGCGTTTGAACAAATTACGTTTAAAACCTAAAGTACGAGAAGTAATGTATAGATTTTTACATGGGATCTTACCGTCTGGAATGGTTTTATTCCATAAGAGAATACGGGAGGATGGGATATGCAAGGCTTGTGGTGGATGGGAGACTGTTTTCCATATAGTGTATTTTTGCGAATGTATTGAACTAATAAGGGTTTGGTTGGGTAAGGTAATAAGGTTAGTGGGAGGGGGGGGTTTGCAGGTGTTGAGGGTTTTAAGCTTAGACATAGGTGGGGTGAATCAGATGGTAGAGAATGCGGTAGGGTATATAATTACAGATTATATTTATATGTCTTGGGCTATGAGAGGAGCGAACGTGTGTGAAAGAATTAATGCATTAACAGCAACTTTTTATAGGACAAAGTGTAGAAATAAGGAGGTGTATGGGGGGAGATGGGAGAGGGATTTAAGTGAGGGTTATAGGAATTTCACTTTACGGGATTTACGGGAGTTGAAAGGCAGGTAAGGGGGATGAAATGGGCTGGTTTCCTAGAATGGGCGGTAGCATGATGAGTTTGATGAATGTTATATGAGGTATGTCTGGGGTGCAATTTTAACATTATTTGTTCCGAGTGTGTCAAGTACAATACAGTTATATTTGGAATTATCGACTTATAACTATGTATGTGTATGTGTATATATATATGCATGTGTTGTAGGTGTGTGTGTATTTGTGTATGTATGTGTATGTGTGTATGTATGTATGTATATATGTATGTGTATGTATGTATGTGTATATATATATATGTATATGTATATATATATGTATATGTATGTATATGTATGTATTGTATGTATGTTTACTTTATTGTATATACCATTAATGGTTTTTCTCATGAACATTTTCAATGATATACAATACATATTTTCTATGAGCATTTATGATTTTGATACAATGTGTAAATGTCAAAATGGCTTTTTATGTTCCAGTTTAATTTACAATTGTATTTTTGTAAGCACAATTGATTTGGTGCCAATAGAAGTATGTAGTTTAAGAGTTTTACGAACCTTGAAGTTGTAAGAATTGGATGAAGTTATTCATGGTTGAGTTGACGTAATATTATAACTGACGTTGTAAGTGATTGTGTTCAATTAGACAACATACTTTATATACTTATTTATATGTATGTACATGTATGTAAATTGAAGTCTGATTTTAAAGGTGAAGAGTGGGTTTTCCTTTTTTGTTTTTTTTTTCTCTTTATGGTAATACAAGGTTGTATTATGTACACCAACAAATATGGTTAGGGGTATGTGGTAAAATTTTCGTGTTGATTAGACATTTATAATACAGATGAAATACTAGGCTTAGGTTAGGGTAAATTTATGATAATTGTGGAATGTTCTTTGATTCAAACTGCTCTTTATTATACTTGTATTTTATTATTCTAGTGTGAATTAAGAGCAAGGATGATTAATTTGAGGAAGAGTTAATATAGGTTTGCATGTTTTTGCGAAAAGTTAACTTATCCACATGTAGCTAGTATAGGACAATTTTAAGCTTCGGTATCTGATTTTATATGTAGGTAATAGTGGTCATATTTGTTATATTGTTATGTTATTCGTTAATGTTTCAATATCTAATGTAACGTTTTTTCAGTTATTTGTTCATATATTGTTATCTTTAGGGTTTTTCCTTTTGTCTATTATCTATTGTTGGTTTTAAATAAAATAAAAAAAAAAAAAAAGTCCTGGGTCAGGCTTGTTTGGTGCTTGCCTGGTCAACCAGCCTGTTGCTGCTGGCGGCCAACTTGCTGACATATCCGTCACAGCCTGGTTAATCTGGCATTTGGCCAAGTAAGTTATCTAGTTTCCTCTTAAAGATTTCTACTGAGTTCCAGCGGTATCTCGATATCCTCTGGTAAAATGCTGAAACGTCTGGGACCTCATATGTTGATACAATGTTCTCTGTTGTACCCAGAGTGCCCCTACCTTTCGCTGGGTTTATTCTATACTTTCTCCGATATCTCTCAATCCAGTATGTTGTTATGGTACTGTGAAGCTTTAGGACTAAGCCCTCAAGGACTTTCCTCATATTAATTATCATATACCTCTCCCCACCGCTCCACTTTGAGGTGTTCCCAGCAATTTAAATGCTTTATTAGCTCTATACGGGCCGGAAATTATTTTTTAATTTGTTACAGTTCTGCTGTCTCTCCTGCTGGACGGAACCATTAACACAGAACTGTACTCAAAGCAAGAGAGCATAAACAGTTTAAAAAGTGTCACCATTGGCATTATTTTTATTGGAGAATGAGACTATGCAACATTTTGGAATTTTATTGAGGAAACGTTTCGTCACACAGTGGCTTCATCAGCCCAATACAGAGAACAGTAGAAACAGAGCAGGAGTTTGAGGTAATCAAACCCTCAGCCTGGGACTGATTACTTCAAACTCCTCTATATCTTCTGTTATTCTTTGTATAAATCTGATGAAGCCACTGTGTGGCGAAACGTTTCCTTAATAAAGATTCCAAAATGTTGCACAAATGTCTCATTCTTCAACTTGACGGTTTTCTAAGCCATTTATCACATTATTTTCAAAGTCTTCATTATCACCCTGTCATTTTCCTGACGATCGTGGCATTTATCTTATTGTGTTCACGGAAAGAAAGGCCGGCTGTCATTATTACTCCCAGATTATTCCCATGTTCCTTTCGTTCTATTTCGTTCTCCTCTTGTGTTTTATATATATACAATGTTCCTTTTGAGTTCTTCATTCTTAACGTATCTAAGCAGCTGGAACTTGTCATCAGTGAAAGTCATGTTCTCCACTGCCTACCAAAACACTTTACGTACATCTTGCAAGTTTTCTGTGTCTTCTACCGAGGTGATTTTCATACTTATTTTGGTGTCGTACACAAATGCTACTAAACAGTGGTGAGTGGTTTTATGTATATCTATGTCTGATATGAGGATCAGAAACAGTAATGGCGCCAGGACCGTGCCTTGCGGTACTGAACTATTTTGGTAATGTTGCATTTTATTCTTTTCAGGGTAAAGAATTTTATTGGATGTAACTTTTTTTGTGATAGTGATCCTTCAAGCAGGGTGCTGAAGAAGGTCTCTTGATTTGTAGAATCGGAGTTACCCTCCTCTTCCTTGGATCAAACGGGATTACCTCCCGTTTCCCTCCGTTCATTCTTCGTGAATATGAGACGTGGTAGTGGAAATGGAAACTGGTGATTCCGTGCTTGGGAGTGCGTGTTTGTGTCTGATGGCTTCAGAAGATTTGTTAGCACACTCATCTCACACACTGAGGTCCGTGGTTCGATCCCCGGTACGGGTGGAAACATTAGGACGTGTTTCCTTAAGACACCTGCTGTCCCTCTTCACCTAGCAGCAAATAGGTACTTGGGAGTTAGTCGACTGGTGTGGATCGCATCTTGGGGACTAAAATGACCTAATTTGCCCGAAATGCTCAGCATAACAAGCGACTTTCTATATAGTAGTATGTCATTGATGTCAGCTAGGACTGTATACCTTGTACATGTACTTGTAGAAATAAAGATTAGTATTTATTATTATTATTATTATTATTATTATTATTATTATTATTATTATTATTAACACAATACAAACACTCATGTTTTCGGATTGATGTGTTCACATTGAAGTCAGGTTTTGCCTACTGATGTGTTCGGACTCGTGTCTACTAATGGGTTTGCACTCACTCATTATGAGAATCACACACTCTAGTCAAGTTGGGTATACTGATGTTCTGATACTAACCCGCACTCAGTCTCCTGTGTGTATATTGTTGAGTGCAACTTTAAGACTGTAATTAATGTTAGTTATGTGAACCTTTTGTCAGTATACAAGACCTAGCTAGTATATATATATATATATATATATATATATATATATATATATATATATATATATATATATATATATATATATATATATATATATATATATTAAGTATACACAAATAACCCGACGATCTTTGGGTCCGACTTGGGCTAGTGTGACTTTGTAAATGGTCCAGATCGGACCGAAAGGTCCGGGTTATTTGTGTATTGTTCCAGTCACGGTACTGTGCCTTTTTATTCTTTAAATAATAAGTATATTGATACCGACGAACTGCGGAAGGAAACATTTCATCCACTAGGCCTTTAAAATTCCCAGTAGGGTGAAACGTCTCCTAGTAAATGAACAAAGTGTTGCATACCTGTCTTTATTCCACAAGTTCTAGCTGAGTTTTGTCCTCTCATAAACGCAGCTTGACGAGTACAAGCATATAGAACAAGCTTTTATAGGTAGTGTCACCCTCTAAGTAACTTTAGATCAGTGAAGTACAAGGTCTTCCTGGAGCGAGACATTTTTAAATGAAGGGTTATCGGGCATCCTTGCGTCTTCAATATAAAGACTTGAGAAACATCAGTGGAATACAGAGTTCCTTTCACAAATGACCTCTGTGAAGAAAAATTCAGTATTCAGAGCTTTCATAACAAACCTTATTAGAGACAGTAGTCAATAATGAGCACTGAGTCCCAAAATGCAGTGTCTCAGAATCTATCTATCCCTCTCTTCCTCTCCCTCTGTCTGTCTGTCTCTGTCTGTCTGTCTCTGTCTCTGTCTCTGTCTCTGTCTCTCTCTCTCTCTCTCTCTCTCTCTCTCCGTTGTTTCCCTCTGAACAGTCTTCCGCTGTTGGTCTTCCTGCCTTCCTTCCTTTCTACCTACCTACCTTCTTTCTTTCCTACCTACCTACTTACCTGAAGAATGTTTCTGTGGTCAAGGTCTTGGTCTCTTCACACTTACTGAGTTTGTCATTAGTGTACTCACTGCACCCCTGCTTTTCACTGGGGATATTTTATAATGGTAAATGTTTCCTCTCGCGGACTCAGTGGCTCAGCCACCACCGGTCTCCACCCTACATGGTTTAGCACTCACTGGCCCCTACAATAGAATACAGGTAGAGTTTAAAACTCTAGCTCTAAAAATAATTTGGATTCAGGCTACAGGATTGGTATGGAGTACTTAAAACTCTTAAACTAAATCATTGTATGAGCGAGAAGGGTTAGCTTGGACCTGCCCAGCATGGGCTAGCAGGGTTACCGTAGTGCTTCTCTTGTTTGATATTTTTTATGGAGCACAACTATACTGAACAAAATCTTTGAGTCGTGATACGTCGTGACTCCCACTTTGTTAAGTCTTAGACGATAGTTTACTTAGAGGTTTCTTCACATCCTGGTAACTACATGAGTCTTAGTGTAGTGTCACACTTGTTGTGTGGCGCTTCAGTGGTGACTCTTGTCAAATGTGATAAATGGTTTAAAACCGACAAGTTGTCAAAGGTTGAATTGAGAACATAAGAAAGGAGGAACATTGCAGCAGACCTGTTGGCCCATACTAGGCAGTTCCTTCATTAATCCATCCCACTAACAGAATATTTCCCCAACCCATTATCAGCGCTACCCAAGCAAATAAGCTTCGATAAATTTATTTACTCATGTGCAAGTCCCACTCAGATCCTACCCCTCTCTCCTCGAGACCTTATTTATATCCCCTTTGTGATGAATGGTTTTGAAAACCGACAAGTTGAAGATTGAGACACTTATGCAACATATCGGAATCTTTATTGAGGAAGCATTTCGCCGCACAGTAGCTTCATCAGTCCAATGCAAAGCAGAAAGGTGTAAAGAGAGGAGGAGTTTGAGGTAATCAGTCCTTCAGCCTGGAGTCGATGTGTTCAGTCCATCAGTCTTGTAGAATGTACAGCATAGGGTCGTAGACGTGGCTTATATACTGTAGTCAGGTGAGGCGAAGCAGGAGGAGGCAGGGTCATAGTGGTACCATCCACTAGTCGAAGGAGGTCTTCGTCCAAAGGTTGGACAAGTTTTGAAGAATTCTTTGTATGCTGTTCTTCCACTATCCCCATTACTGTCCTTGTCACTTATTGTCACTGGCTCTTCAGTATTCACCACTAATCTACCTTATTCTGCTTGTAACTGGTTTCCCTAAAACTTACAATATCACTACATTCAGACTTCATTGCTTTCCCCACAAAAACCCATACCACTGTGCCTAGTTTAAGGACCTAACAGCTCTCTCCACTGCATTGGCCATTGCCCCCACCCCGAACCTAGATAAGCAAACCCCATCCCTGACATACATGTCATTTCTGCCATAGAAGAGGTCTCAGTTGTCTATGAATGTCACTGTATTTTCCTTACAGTGCTTGACCAGCCAGCGGTTGACACCAATTGCCCTGGACAACCATTCATTTCCAACTCCTCTCCTCGGCAAAATGCCACATATCACAGGTCTCTCACCCTTCATCCTAATTATCTCTATTGCTGACCTATACCTGCTAATTAGGTCCTCACTCCTACGTCTGCCAACGTCGTTGCCTCCAGCACTGAGACAATAGGATTGCTCCCATTACCTCTCATGGTGTCGTTCAGACGGCTAACAGCATCCTCCATCCCATACCCTGGAAAACACACCTTCTGCCTCCTCTTCCTATCCATAAACTTGACCTGACTGTCCCCAACTAAAACAATGTTCTTACCTTGACTGGCGGTGTGCATGACGTTCTCAACGGTCTTTGTAAAGATGGCCTTCGCCGAGATGTCCTCACTTGCATGCTTCGCTGGTCGTTAACAGTGTTCCTTGTTGGAACTGTCTTCGGTGGAAGGTCTTGGATGGTCGATTCACATTTCTTTTCTTGCTTCCGTTAGCTCTCCCTTAAGCTGGAGATATAGCTGCTCATAGTCTAGGGAAGCCATCATCACAATCTCAGGTAGCTAAGAACGGAGAGCACAAAACAAAGTACAGGTCACCACTGAGCAAAGTACAGGTCACCACTGAGCAAAGTACTTAAGTTAATTCTTTATAATCTGCCAGTCATGAGTGCCTGAAATAACTCTGTACCTAATTCAACTGTTGTCTAATTTACGACACTGTCTGTAATATTACTTATATATATAAGCTAAATAGAGTTTATGTTATCCCCACGTGGTTATTATCACCTAGTTGGTGGCCAGGCTGGTCATTGTGCATGGGACGAAAAGATGTGTTGCTAGCTTAGCCTAGCCATGGTGCTAGCCTAGCCATGGTGCTAGCCTAGCCATGGTGCTAGCCTAGCCATGGTGCTAGCCTAGCCATGGTGCTAGCCTAGCCATGGTGCGTAGGAGGAAAAGATATGTTGCAGTGATTACAGATGGTGATTAACATCGAAGTGTAAGAAAAAACATGCGGGAAAGCCAAAAAATACTGGAGGGATGTATATGTATGTGCTTCTAGTATGTTGCAAATTGGCCCTTTCTAAAACCATTTTACTCTTGTAATTTTTTTTCCGTATCTATCATAGTTTTCATTTTATAAATTTTTGAGAGTCCAAACCGTCATTATTCCAACTTACGAGCGATGACTGAAAACCTCCCGCTCTCAAGTCTGGAACTACACAGTTACCCATCTCTCCTCGCTTCCTGATTGGTTACTTGAGAATGACAGTGAGTTCTCCATTGTTTAAAAAGGTATAAAATACCAATAAGTTGAAGATTAAGACGTATGTGCAACAGTTGGGTATCTTTATTGCTGAAACGTTTTGCCTACACTGTAAGGTTCTTAAGTCAAATACATCTCTACTGCTGCTGCCTACTTTCTGTACTCGACTGAAGAAGCCTACTGTGTAGGCCAAACGTTTCGGAATAAAGTTGCCTAACTGCTGTCCATGTGTCTTACCTACCAACCTGTCGGTATTGTATACCATTTTGATATTCACTCTGTCAGACACTGCAACACAATGACATTTTGGTACAGAAGAGAAAACACCTTGGACAGCTTTTTCAAGTGAGAATTGATAAATTAGACACATGTGCAACTCTTGGGTATCTTTATTGAGGAAACGTTTCGCCACACAGTGGCTTCATCAGTCCATACAAAGGAGAATCTTGAAGAATAGGAGGAGAATGAGGTAATCAGTCCCTCAACCTTGAGTCGATGTGGTCAGTCCATCAATCTTGAATAGAATACGGCATACGTGCTGAGAAGGAGCTTATAAACCGTTGGCAGGAGAGGTGAAGCAGTCAGAGGCAGTGTAACACTTATTCAATGTTGAAGTAGGTCGTGCCCAAGAATTAGGCAAGCGAAGAATTCCCAAGTATTAAGATCCCAAGAAGATGCAGTTCCTCAATAAAGATACCCAAGAGTTGCACATGTGTCTAATTTATCAACATGTCGGTTCTCTGAACCATTCATCTACAAACCTGTCAGACACTGCATCTTCTTGGGATCTTAATACTTGGGAATTCTTCGCTTGCCTAATTCTTGGGCACGACCTACTTCAACATTGAATAAGTGTTACACTGCCTCTGACTGCTTCACCTCTCCTGCCAACGGTTTATAAGCTCCTTCTCAGCACGTATGCCGTATTCTATTCAAGATTGATGGACTGACCACATCGACTCAAGGTTGAGGGACTGATTACCTCATTCTCCTCCTATTCTTCAAGATTCTCCTTTGTATGGACTGATGAAGCCACTGTGTGTCGAAACGTTTCCTCAATAAAGATACCCAAGAGTTGCACATGTGTCTAATTTATCAACATGTCGGTTCTCTGAACCATTCATCTACAAGTGAGAATTGTTTAATCTGAGAGGGACGTGACCTCTCAGTGAGTACAGTCTCTCCTCTACCACCCTGCACCTCTCCTTCCGGCAGTATATAAATCTCCACACTGTCGCTCGTCTCTTCAGACTGTTTCATACTATGGAACAGAACTCTTCTCCAGGCTGAGGGACTGACAGCCTCAAATCTATGACTTTAAGGATGACGGACTGATTACATCGTCTTCACATCTCTACTTCACATCTAACTGTTGCCCATGTGTCTTACCTACCACCACAAAGGGAGCAGCAGAACTGAAATAAAGATGTAAAGTAAAAGGACACAAGTGCAATTAATGTGACATTAGTTGCACTTAAGAACATAAGAACATAAGAAAGGAGGAACACTGCAGGAGGCCTGTTGGCCCATACTAGGCAGGTCCTTTACAATTCATCCTTGTGTCCTTTTACTTTACATATTGTCGGTAATTTTACCAACATTATTGAAATAGAGATGATGTAATCAGTCCATCAACCTTGAAGAAAAAGTGTATGAGGAAGTTAGTTCCTCAGCCTCCTATTGTCTTAATCTTCAAGTTCCCTTATTGTGTAGAGGCAATTTCAACAATTTTGTGTCCAGTTTGGACTCTCGGACCCTTCTAGATAGAGGCCTGTAAACCATCCCTTACCCAATAAAAAGTTATTAAGGAACGTTTCGCCAGTCCATTAGATTAACAAAGGTCCTAGATGGCGGAACGTTTCACTAATAAAGTGTTCTATTTGCCACACGTGCGTTTTGCACGTTGCAGAACAAGCTTTTATCTGGACAACGTTTTCGCTTTATCACGTCATCTTTTGACTCGATTAGGCTGCACAGAGGGTGAAACGTTGTCCTAATAAAAAAATTGTTCCGCAGCTTGTCTTCAGTATTGTCGGTGATACGCCAGAGGGACCATTGGAACCTCAGTGGAAACGTCAGTGACTTTATAGAGTTACCTAGGATAAATATACTTATTTTTACTTTCTTATGTGCCGTCATGATCACTGTAAAAAATAATTATAATTACCAACAGCCCGTTGGCAAAAGTCGGACATAAGATTTCATTTATTTTCGTTGCATACAACCTGTGGTCATTATGGAACAAGTATTTCTTATAGGTTAACCTATATTACATTACGTTTACTTAGGTTAGGTTTGGTTAGATTAAGTTTGGGTTGGTTTGGTGTGGTTTGGTTAGGTTAAGTTTGGGTTGGTTAAGTTAGGTTTGGTTGGTTTGGTTTGGTTAAGTTAGGTTTGGGTTTGTTTGGTTAGGTTACGTTATATTTAATAAAGTTACGATATGATGTACATAGCTTAGAAAACCGTCAAGTTGAAGAATGAAACACTTGTGCTCGATTGATGGACTGAATACATCGACTCCAGGCTCAAGGACTAATTACCTCAAACGCTTCCTCATTTTCCACCGTTCTTCTCTGTATTGGACTGAAGAAGCCACTGGCTGGTGAAACGTTTTCCCAATAAAGATTCCCAGATATTGCACAAGTGTCTCATTCTCCAAGTTACGATATGTTAAAGTTAGATTACGTTACGTTTGGTTAGGTTAGGTTAACTTAACTTGAAAAGTTCATTCCTAGATATGCGTCTTTGTTTACACAGAGCCAGGCACGAGGCCTGAGTGTACTGCCCACCAAAATAAATGTATGCATTCTCCTTATATCTCCCATAATAACAATTTGCACAAGAAATAATTACTCTGTGTTGTGCATACATAGTATGTTTTGATCAGGCAAGCACCAGACAAGCCTGGCCCAGGGCCGGGCTGCGAAAGTAGGAAAACTATCTAAAGCTTTCAAAGGTAAAGGCATCAAAGGTCGTAAAATGAAAAATTATGACCGAGTTCCACCGAGTAATTCTCGGTAGCTATTGCCCCCCCCAAAATTATGTTATGTACCAGAAGGTTAAATAAAACTTGCTTGGACCCATGGTGCGTGCTGTGGCCTTAGGAAGGGCGGGGAGTGGGGGGTATTGTCGGGCACCTCCCTTCCTCCGTTGTAATCAAGGAAACACGCTGACCATCTCGGCCTCTATCGTGTAGTCTAAGTTAGACGCTGTCGTCGCTGCTGCTGCTGCTGCTGCTGCTGCCGCTGTTGTTGTTGCTGCTGCTGCTGCTGCTGCTGCTGCCGCTGTCGCTGCTGCTGCTGCTGCTGCTGCCGCTGTTGCTGCTGCTGCTGCTGCTGCCGCTGTCGCTGCTGCTGTTGCTGCTGCTGCTGTTGCTGCTGCTGCTGCAACAGCGAGACTCCACAGTGAGATTGTCTTATACATGTATTTTGTTTGTCTTGTAAACACTCGTGTTGGAAGCACCCGTGTTGGAAGCACCCGTGTTGGAAGCACCCGTGTTGGAAGCACCCGTGTTGGAAGCACCCGTGTTGGAAGCACCCGTGTTGGAAGCACCCGTGTTGGAAGCACCCCTGTTGGAAGCACCCGTGTTGGAAGCACCCGTGTTGGAAGCACCCGTGTTGGAAGCACCCGTGTTGGAAGCACCCGTGTTGGAAGCACCCGTGTTGGAAGCACCCGTGTTGGAAGCACTTATGTTGGAAGCACCCGTGTTGGAAGCACCCGTGTTGGAAGCACCCGTGTTGGAAGCACCCGTGTTGGAAGCACCCGTGTTGGAAGCACCCGTGTTGGAAGCACCCGTGTTGGAAGCACTTGTGTTGGAAGCACTCGTGTTGGAAGCACTCGTGTTGGAAGCACCCGTGTTGGAAGCACCCGTGTTGGAAGTACCCGTGTTGGAAGTACCTGTGTTGGAAGCACTCGTGTTGGAAGCACCCGTGTTGGAAGTACCCGAGTTGGAAGTACCCGTGTTGGAAGTACCCGTGTTGGAAGCACTCGTGTTGGAAGCACCCGTGTTGGAAGCACCCGTGTTGGAAGCACCCGTGTTGGAAGCACCCGTGTTGGAAGCACCCGTGTTGGAAGCACCCGTGTTGGAAGCACCCGTGTTGGAAGCACTTGTGTTGGAAGCACCCGTGTTGGAAGCACCCGTGTTGGAAGCACCCGTGTTGGAAGCACCCGTGTTGGAAGCACCCGTGTTGGAAGCACCCGTGTTGGAAGCACTCGTGTTGGAAGCACTCGTGTTGGAAGCACCCGTGTTGGAAGTACCCGTGTTGGAAGTACCCATGTTGGAAGTACCCGTGTTGGAAGCACTCGTGTTGGAAGCACCCGTGTTGGAAGTACCCGTGTTGGAAGTACCCGTGTTGGAAGTACCCGTGTTGGAAGCACTCGTGTTGGAAGCACCCGTGTTGGAAGCACCCGTGTTGGAAGCACCCGTGTTGGAAGCACCCGTGTTGGAAGCACCCGTGTTGGAAGCACCCGTGTTGGAAGCACCCGTGTTGGAAGCACCCGTGTTGGAAGCACTTGTGTTGGAAGCACCCGTGTTGGAAGCACCCGTGTTGGAAGCACCCGTGTTGGAAGCACCCGTGTTGGAAGCACCCGTGTTGGAAGCACCCGTGTTGGAAGCACTCGTGTTGGAAGCACTCGTGTTGGAAGCACCCGTGTTGGAAGTACCCGTGTTGGAAGTACCCATGTTGGAAGTACCCGTGTTGGAAGCACTCGTGTTGGAAGCACCCGTGTTGGAAGTACCCGTGTTGGAAGTACCCGTGTTGGAAGTACCCGTGTTGGAAGCACTCGTGTTGGAAGCACCCGTGTTGGAAGCACCCGTGTTGGAAGCACCCGTGTTGGAAGCACCCGTGTTGGAAGCACCCGTGTTGGAAGCACCCGTGTTGGAAGCACCCGTGTTGGAAGCACTCGTGTTGGAAGCACTCGTGTTGGAAGTACCCGTGTTGGAAGCACCCGTGTTGGAAGCACCCGTGTTGGAAGCACCCGTGTTGGAAGCACCCGTGTTGGAAGCACCCGTGTTGGAAGCACTCGTGTTGGAAGCACCCGTGTTGGAAGCACTCGTGTTGGAAGCACCCGTGTTGGAAGCACCCGTGTTGGAAGCACCCGTGTTGGAAGCACCCGTGTTGGAAGCACCCGTGTTGGAAGCACCCGTGTTGGAAGCACCCGTGTTGGAAGCACCCGTGTTGGAAGCACCCGTGTTGGAAGCACCCGTGTTGGAAGCACCCGTGTTGGAAGCACCCGTGTTGGAAGTACCCGTGTTGGAAGCACCCGTGTTGGAAGCACCCGTGTTGGAAGTACCCGTGTTGGAAGCACCCGTGTTGGAAGTACCCGTGTTGGAAGCACCCGTGTTGGAAGCACCCGTGTTGGAAGCACCCGTGTTGGAAGCACCCGTGTTGGAAGCACCCGTGTTGGAAGCACCCGTGTTGGAAGCACCCGTGTTGGAAGCACCCGTGTTGGAAGCACCCGTGTTGGAAGCACCCGTGTTGGAAGCACCCGTGTTGGAAGCACCCGTGTTGGAAGCACCCGTGTTGGAAGCACCCGTGTTGGAAGTACCCGTGTTGGAAGCACCCGTGTTGGAAGCACCCGTGTTGGAAGTACCCGTGTTGGAAGCACCCGTGTTGGAAGTACCCGTGTTGGAAGCACCCGTGTTGGAAGCACCCGTGTTGGAAGTACCCGTGTTGGAAGCACCCGTGTTGGAAGTACCCGTGTTGGAAGCACCCGTGTTGGAAGCACCCGTGTTGGAAGCACCCGTGTTGGAAGCACCCGTGTTGGAAGCACCCGTGTTGGAAGCACCCGTGTTGGAAGCACCCGTGTTGGAAGCACCCGTGTTGGAAGCACCCGTGTTGGAAGCACCCGTGTTGGAAGTACCCGTGTTGGAAGCACCCGTGTTGGAAGCACCCGTGTTGGAAGTACCCGTGTTGGAAGCACCCGTGTTGGAAGTACCCGTGTTGGAAGCACCCGTGTTGGAAGCACCCGTGTTGGAAGCACCCGTGTTGGAAGCACCCGTGTTGGAAGCACCCGTGTTGGAAGCACCCGTGTTGGAAGCACCCGTGTTGGAAGTACCCGTGTTGGAAGCACCCGTGTTGGAAGCACCCGTGTTGGAAGCACCCGTGTTGGAAGCACCCGTGTTGGAAGCACCCGTGTTGGAAGGACCCGTGTTGGAAGCACCCGTGTTGGAAGCACCCGTGTTGGAAGCGGGTCTCGGAGTTGATGTAATCGTTTACAACACCGACACTTGTGCAATATCTGGGAATCTTTATTAAGGAAATGTTTCGCCAACCAGTGGCTTCTTTAGTCCAGTACAGAGAAGAACGGTGAAAGATGAGAAGGAGAACGAGGCAAACAGTCCCTCAGACTGGAGTCGATGTGACTCTCAGGATTGATGGACTGAACACATCGACTCCAGGCTGCGTGACTGATTACTACATTCTTCTCAGCTTTCGCCATTCATCTGTGTATTGGACTGAAGAAGCCACTGGCTGGCGAAACGTTTCTAAAATAGATTCCCAGACGTTGCACAAGTGTCTCATTCTGCAACTCGGAGTTGTGTTGGGCTATGTCCGTGTGCGTTGTCCAGCGTTTGGCTTCGGAAACGAATTTGTTTGAAGCGGGATTTGACTTATGTGTTGGAATTAGCTGAAATAGGTTTCGGATGTGAATATTTCACTGAGTTTGTTGCTACAATTTAACAAAGTTTGAATTTCACCAAAAGCCTGCACTCAGAGGAGAGAAAGCTTTTGACGACGTTTCGGTGTCCTGGACCATTGTCAAGGTCTAGGACGAACCGAAACGTCGTTTATATAAGGCTCCTCTCCTGAATGATGGTTTTTTGGTGAATAGTTCCAGTCACGGTGTTGTGATTTTTTATTCTTTTAAGGTTTAAATTTCAACCAGAGGTGACGCTGAAGGGTGGCAGGGGGACTGAAGCCCCCTTAATCTTTCCCAGCTGGGGACCTGCAGGACCAGTAACTAGCCCTTCCAACCAGATCGCAACCGCATGGTCCCTCCTGTATAAAAAATCTTGAGCCGAGTTCATTTTCAGTGTTGCTGTTATTTAAAAAGACAATATAAACAGATTTCGCGTTAAGCGCAGCAGTTAAATATTATGCATGGATTTTTAGTCCAAGTTGGATGGCTGGATGGTTGCTGCTCTGGATACATGGCTGGATGGTTGCTGCTCTTGATGGATGGATGGTTGCTACTCGGGATGGATGGATGGTTGCTACTCGGGATGGATGGATGGTTGCTACTCGGGATGGATGGATGGTTGCTACTCGGAATGGATGGATGGTTGCTGCTCGGGATGGATGGATGGCTGCTGCTCTGGATGGATGGGTGGTTACTCCTCTGGATACATGGCTGGATGGTTGCTGCTCTTGATAGATGGATGGTTGCTACTCGGGATGGATGGATGGTTGCTGCTCGGGATGGATGGATGGTTGCTGCTCTGGATGGATGGGTGGTTACTCCTCTGGATACATGGCTGGATGGTTGCTGCTCTTGATAGATGGATGGTTGCTACTCGGGATGGATGGATGGTTGCTGCTCTGGATGGATGGGTGGTTGCTGCTCTGCATGCATGGATGGTTACTCTGGATGGATGGCTGGATGGTTACTCCTCTGGATGGATGGATGGATGGTTGCTGCTCTGGATGAATGGTTGCTCCTCTGGATGGATGGTTACTGCTCTGGATGGATGGTTGCTGCTCGGGATGGATGGATGGTTGCTACTGGGGATGGATGGATGGTTACTCCTCTGGATGGATAGATGAATGGTTGCTGTTCTGGATGGATGGATGGTTACTTCTCTGGATGGATGGGTGCTGCTCTGAATGGATGGATGGTTACTCCTCTGGATGAATGGTTGCTCCTCTGGATGGATGGATGGTTGCTACTCGGGATGGATGGATGGTTATTCCTCTGGATGGAGGGGTGATTACTCCTCTGGATGGATAGATGGATGGTTGCTACTTTGGATGGATGGTTACTCCTCTAGATGGATGGATGGATGGTTGCTGCTCTGGATGGATGGATAGTTACTCCTCTGGATGGATGCCTGGATGGTTGCTGCTCTGGTTGAATGGTTGCTCTTCTGAATGGATGGATGGATGGTTATTCCTCTGGATGGATGGATGGATGGTTATTCCTCTGGATGGATGGATGGTTGCTACTTGGGATGGATGGATGGTTACTCCTCTGGATGGATGGATGGTTCCTGTTTGGGATGGATGGATGGTTGTTGTTCTGGATGGATGATTGGTTACTGCTCTGGATGGATGATGGTTACTCTGGATGGATGGATGAATGATTGCTGCTTGGGATGGATGGATAGTCACTGTTCTGGATGGATGGATGGTTGCTGCTTGGGATGGACGGATGGTTGCTGTTCTGGATGGATGGATGGTTGCTGCTTGGGATGGATGGATGGTTGCTATTCTGGATGGATGGATGGATAGTTGCTGCTCTGAATGGATGAACAGTTACTCCTGTGGATGGATGGGTGGATGGTTGCTCCTGTGGATGGATGGATGGATTGTTGCTGCTCTGGATGGATGGATGGTTGCTTACCTGGAGGTTACCTGAGGTTATTCCGGGGATCAACGCCCCCGCGACCCGGTCCATGACCAGGCCTCCCGGTGGATCAGGGCCTGATCAACCAGGCTGTTACTGCTGGCCGCACGCAATCCAACGTACGAGCCACAGCCCGGCTGATCCGGCACTGACTTCAGGTATCTGTCCAGTTCTCTCTTGAAGGCAGCCAGGGGTGTATTGGTAATTCCCCTAATGCTTGATGGGAGGCTGTTGAACAGTCTTGGGCCCCGGACACTTATGGTGTTGTCTCTTAGTGTACCAATGGCGCCCCTACTTTTAATTGGGGGTATTTTGCATCGCCTGCCCAGTCTTTTACTTTCGTAGGGAGTGATTTCTGAGTGCAGATTTGGGACCATTCCTTCCAGGATTTTCCAAGTGTAGATTATGATATATCTCTCCCTCCTGCATTCCAACGAGTACAAGTCAAGTGCTTCCAAGCGTTCCCAGTAGTTAAGGTGCTTGACAGAACTTATACGTGCAGTAAAGGATCTCTGTACACTCTCCAGATCTGCAATTTCACCTGCTTTGAATGGAGATGTTAATGTACAGCAGTATTCCAGCCTAGAGAGAACAAGTGATCTGAAAAGGATCATCATTGGCTTGGCATCTCTCGTTTTGAACGTTCTCATTATCCATCCTATCATTTTCTTTGCACTTGTGATCGTGGCACTGTTGTGATCCTTGAAAGTGAGATCCTCAGACATTACTACTCCCAGGTCCCTTACATTACTTTTCCGCTCTATTGTATGGCCAGAGTTTGTAGTATATTCTGTTCTAGTTGTTATTTCCTCCAGTTTTCCTTAACGGAGTAGCTGGAATTTGTCCTCATTGAACATCATATTGTTTTCCGTTGCCCACTGGAAAACTTTGTTTATATCTTCTTGGAGGTTAACCGCGTCCTCAGCAGATGACAGTCTCATGCAGATCCTAGTATCATCCGCAAAGGATGATGCGGTGCTGTGGTGTATATCTCTGTCTATGTCTGATATGAAGATGAGGAATAAGATGGGGGCGAGTACTGTGCCTTGTGGAACAGAGCTCTTCACTATGGCAGCCTCCGATTTAACTCTGTTGACCATTACTCTTTGTGTTTGATTTGTTAGGAAGTTGAAGATCCATCTCCCCACTTTCCCAGTTATTCCTTTAGTACGTATTTTATGGGTTATTACGCCATGATCGCATTTGTCAAATGCTTTTGCAAAGTCTGTGTATATTACATCTGCATTCTGATTTTCTTCCAGTGCATCCAAGGCCATGTCATAGTGATCCAGTAGTTGTGAGAGGCAGGAGCGACCTGCCCTGAACCCATGTTGCCCTGGATTGTGCAGATTTTGGGAATCCAGGTGATTTGCAATCCTGCTTCTTAGCACTCTTTCAAAGATTTTTACGATGCGGGACGTCAGAGCTATTGGTCTATAGTTCTTAGCTAATGCTTTGCTGCCACCTTTATGGAGTGGGGCTGTATCCGTTGTTTTAAGTGACTGTGGAATTTCACCCATGTCCAAGCTCCTCCTCCATAGTGTACTTAGGGCACGTGAGAGGGGTTTCTTGCAGTTCTTAATGAATACAGAGTTCCACGAGTCTGGGCCTGGGGCTGAGTGCATGGGCATGTTGTCAATGGCTTTTTCGAAATCTATCAGAGTTAGGGCAATGTCGGAAATCTGGCATACATTTATGGAGTTATGAGGCTTATTCATGAAGAAATCATTTGGGATGGATGGATGGTTGCTGTTCTGGATGGATGGATGGTTGCTGCTCGGGATGGATGGATGGTTGCTATTCGGGATGTATGGATGGTTGCTGCTCTGGATAGATTGATGGATGGTTGTTCCATTGGATGGTTGCTGTTCGTGATGGATTTATGGTTGCTGCCTGGGATGGATGGATGATTACTCCTCTGGGTGGATGGATGGTTGTTGTGCTGGATGGATGGATTGTTGCTGTGCTGGATGGATGGATTGTTGTTGTTCTTGATGGACGGATGGATGGATAGTTGCTGCTTGGGGTGGATGGATGGTTGCTGTTCTGGATGGATGGCTGGATGGTTGCTGCTCGGGATGGATGGATGATTGCTGCTCGGGATGGATGGATGGCTGCTGCTCGGGATGGATGGATGATTGCTGCTCGGGATGGATGGATGATTGCTGCTCAGGATGGATGGATGATTGCTGCTCGGGATGGATGGATGGCTGCTGCTCGGGATGGATGGATGATTGCTGCTTGGGATGGATGGATGATTGCTGCTCGGGATGGATGGATGGATGAATGGTTGCTGATTAGTATTCTATTATCTAAGCTGCATGAATTTGTATTCCAATGAGTGAAAAGTTTGCGTATTCTGTGACGTCTCTGCATTGAGCATCAATTACACATTGACGATGATGGCGTAGCGTCCATGTTAACATGTCCACTCACTCTTAAGGTTGACGGGAACATTGACGATGATGGCGTAGCGTCCATGTTAACATGTCCACTCACTCTTAAGGTTGACGGGAACATTGACGATGATGGCGTAGCGTCCATGTTAACATGTCCACTCACTCTTAAGGTTGACGGGAACATTTGACTTGATTGTGTGGACAGTAAATTAAGAGATGCGAAGGTGAGGCAGGTGCGGAGTCACCTGCTGAAGCTGTATTGACAGGTGTCCAGGTTTGTGATGGCCCTCCGTGAACAAGACATTGACACACTGTCACCTGTCTCCACGAAGATCACAAGCGCTCTCTCTCTCTCTCTGTTACGATTTTGATGTCGTAACTTAAATAAAATGTTCCTGGCTGTCTAGGGGTTATAAAATTACTCTGAAAAACACAGCAAACCTTGGGACAATATTAATTATTATTAAGAAGGACAAAAACTCACCTATATAAAAATATATCTATATTAATAGTAACTTATATACAACTTATAACTACTACAAAAGGTCACCAGACTCCAGTTCACATTAGCTCACTAGCACACTGCTGCTAGTGAGTTAAATCATCAACGAGGCTCCATGACATACACACCCCCGTCTTCACATCTGTCTGGTAGACTACTTACCAGCAGGCAAAACACCATACAGTACTCTCGCATAAACAGGCCTCTGCATACTAGGGCCTTGCAAATAAACATAAGAACAAACACTTAAACACAAACACCTATGGTATACAATAAAAAACTTATCAATATTACCTACTCAAACTACCGCCCAAACATGATGACTTTAACCCCGCACCACCTGTCTCGTACTGAACTAAACACACCTCTCATCTGCTCCTGTCCTGGCCACTGCCTGACTGACAGGAATAAAACGCGTTGGCTTTCAGTATACTACACGGAAAATATTATATATGGAGCGTTGTTTATATAAAAAAAAATTTAACAGTACTCCGTAACATACACACACACACACACACACACGCACATACACACACACACACACACACACACGTGAAGCAGTATCTCTGAATAGTGCTCCCAGGATTTAGCGTTCTAGTGGCTGTCCTAAGATATTATTAGCGGTCATCGTACGTGAGTGAATCAGTGAACATACCTACAAGAGTGTAATAACTTTCAAGAGTACGAATAATGTGATAAGATCAAGAATTTTACAATTTAAATTTGAATGATTGGTGAGTGAGGGAGGGTAGCAGTCAGCTGATCAGGCTGCTGGCTGCAGTGTTGACACAAAATATCCAAACAGTTAATTGGGTTAACGGTGTGATCTGAAATATTAACAAATACATATGTTAGTTGGT
>NC_091323.1:8310391-8352891 GCF_038502225.1 Cherax quadricarinatus | reverse complement strand
CAGAACGAGTCCTTGGTTCACCCAAAGGTGTAGGGAGGCAAAAACTAGGTGTACTAGAGAATGGAAAAGGTACAGAAGACAGAGAACTCAGGAAAATAAAGAGATTAGCCGAAGAGCCAGAAACGAATATGCACAGATAAGAAGGGAGGCTCAGCGGCAATACGAAAATGACATAGCATCGAAAGTCAAGACTGACCCGAAGCTGTTGTACAGCCACATCAGGAGGAAAACAACAGTCAAGGACCAGGTAATCAGACTGAGGAAGGGTGATGGGGAATTCACAAGAAACGACCGGGAGGTATGTCAGGAGCTCAACACAAGATTTAAAGAAGTATTTACAGTGGAAACCAGTAGGACTCCAGGAAATCAGAGCAGGGGGTGCACCAGCAAGTGCTGGATGAGGTACATATAACCAAGGAGGAGGTGAAGAAGCTGCTATGCGAACTTGACACCTCAAAGGCGGTGGGACCAGACAACATCTCTCCGTGGGTCCTTAAAGAGGGAGCAGAGACATTGTGTGTACCATTAACAAAGATCTTCAACACATCATTTGAAACTGGGCAACTCCCCGAGGTATGGAAGATGGCAAATGTAGTCCCAATTTTTAAAAAGGGAGACAGACATGAGGCACTAAACTACAGACCTGTATCACTAACGTGTATAGTATGCAAGGTCATGGAGAAGATCATCAGGAGGAGAGTGGTGGAGCACCTGGAAAGAAACAAGTGTATAATTGACAACCAGCATGGTTTCAGGGAGGGAAAATCCTGTGTCACAAACCTATTAGAGTTTTATGACAAGGTGACAGAAGTAAGACAAGAGAGAGAGGGGTGGATCGACTGCATTTTTTTGGACTGCAAGAAGGCCTTCGACACAGTTCCTCACAAGAGGTTACTGCAAAAGCTAGAGGATCAGGCACACATAACAGGAAAGGCACTGCAATGGATAAGAGAATACCTTAAAGGGAGGCAACAACGAGTCATGGTACGTGACGAGGTGTCACAGTCGCCCAGCCTGTGACAAGCGGGGTTCCACAGGGGTCAGTCCTAGGACCTGTGCTGTTCTTGGTATATGTGAATGACATAATGGAAGGGATAGACTCAGAAGTGTCCTTGTTTGCGGACGATGTGAAGTTAATGAGAAGAATCAAATCGGATGAGGATCAGGCAGGACTACAAAGAGACCTGGACAGGCTACAAGCCTGGTCCAGCAACTGGCTCCTTGAGTTTAACCCCGCCAAATGCAAAGTCATGAAGATTGGGGAAGGGCAAAGAAGACCGCAGACACAATATAGTTTAGATGGCCAAAGTCTGCAAACCTCACTCAAGGAAAAAGATCTGGGGGTGAGTATAACACCGAGCATATCTCCTGAGGCGCACATCAATCAGATAACTGCTGCAGCATACGGGCGCCTGGCAAACCTACGGATAGCGTTCCGATACCTCAGTAAGGAGTCGTTCAAGACTCTGTATACCATTTACGTCAGGCCCATACTGGAGTATGCAGCACCAGTTTGGAATCCACACCTAGTCAAGCACGTCAAGAAATTAGAGAAAGTGCAAAGGTTTGCAACAAGACTAGTCCCAGAGCTACGGGGATTGTCCTACGAAGAAAGGTTGAGGGAAATCGGCCTGACGACACTGGAGGCCAGGAGGGTCAGGGGAGACATGATAACGACATATAAAATACTGCACGGAATAGACGAGGTGGACAAAGACGGGATGTTCCAGAGATGGGACACAGACACAAGAGGTCACAATTGGAAGTTGAAGACTCAGATGAATCAAAGGGATGTTAGGAAGTATTTCTTCAGTCATAGAGTAGTCAGGCCGTGGAATAGCCTAGTAAGTGAAGTAGTGGAGGCGGGAACCATACATAGTTTTAAGGCGAGGTATGATAAAGCTCATGGAGCAGGGAGAGAGAGGACCTAGTAGCAATCAGTGAAGATGCGGGGCCAGGAGCTATGAATCGACCCCTGCAACCACAAATAGGTGAGTACAAATAGATGAGTACACACACACACACAACAGTGAGTGATAGACCCAAAAGCGAGCAGTGAAGAGGCAGGGCAGGAGCTATGAATCGACCCCTGCAACCACAATTAGTTGAGTACGCACACACACAAATGGCCATTGCCTTTGACAACTAGTAACACTCTCTCTCTCTCAGTTCCTGAAGTAAAGAGTGAAGTGTGTGAGGTAATAATAAATAGTTTAATAGTGTGTTTACAAAATATTTTGTATGTATCGAATTTGAATCCTAAGCAGCTGACTGAAGGGTAATAAAACGACTCAAGAAGTAAAGATGTTGACAAGAGGCAGAACAGCCAGGCGAGGTGGCACCAAGGGCTTTAAAGAATGCACGGAAGAACTGAAGAACAAGAATAGTGGAGCACTGCAGTGGTCCACCTGGCCCATGATTACACGAAAGTACAAGTTGATGAACGAGACAGGTTTGTGGGGAAAATACATTATTGTACAGCTCAGGACATTTATTATAGGAAACGTTTCGCTACGAGTGGCTTCTTCAGTCCTGTCGACTACATCACCTGGGTTTAGTTAGGTTAAAACACACATGTCCAACTGATATAACGTATTGCGGCAACGCTCTCCAGGAGCTTTATCAAGCCATTACAGACATAAATACACCTGATATCTTTATTTAAGAGACGTCTCGTCCAGCTGGGTTCTTGAGAAAGGTGACCTTTGTAGGAGAACCAGTGAGATACAAGTAATGGAGCATTGTAGTAACAGTAATAGTACACTAGTGGCCACATAAGAGTGGGTAGGACTCGCTAGTCGTAGTAGTAGTAACAATGATAGTTGTATTAGTATCGATAGTAACAGTAATGTTAGTAGCAATAGAGGTGGTGGTGGTCACAAAGCCGTAAGTGAGGCTTGCTAGTACAGATGAAATTTGCTGGCCGTGGTAGTGGTCTGGGAGACGTGCGATGAGGTAGTGGTCTGTCTCGAGAAATATATTTCTGTCTGCTGTCCGTCTTGCGGTACAGAAACCGCCTTCTCGCTGTACGCGAAGTGGAGTCAAGTGTGGTAACTATAACGGTGGCTTTGTACATAACAGCAAGACCACACTTCTCTCCGGTGTTGAAAGCTCTGCTAATGTGACGGATCTATCCACATCGTCTTGTATCTGTTCTGTCTAGAAATTGAAGCTGAGACGGGGAGCAGGCAGTCTAGGATAGTAATGCATACTCAAGGCGAGAATGCCTCTGATGGCGAGGAGGTACGAGATATACCTTAGAGCTGTTATCGCTCTTGCGGCCTTGTTTGCAAGGTTCACCTCATGATTCTTCATAGATATTTAAGAGTCGCATTTCACTCCTAGGATATCAGTTTCACCTTCAGGCTGTAGCACTCCCCCATTCATTTTTGTAAAATTATTTATGGAGAAATGGTATGGTGATATCGACAAGATGTACAAAGAGGCACTTGTGTACACTCGTGGTGAAACGTTTCCCTTAATAAATGTCCTGAACTGTACGTGTCTTTTTTCACAACATCATTTATGCTTTCTCAGAAGCAAATGTAAGCTGCCATCGTTTTTCCCATGTGGATATAGCTGTAAACAGATGATTGATGTCCCCGAAAATAGCTGGTATTTTCTCTCTTGTATAAGTAAATATTAGTCTTATGCAGAGGCGTGGTATTTTGGAATGAGATGAAGTAGGTCGTTGAAGAACACATTCCATAACAATAAACAAAGAAGACTTTGTGGAACACTGGAAACTAATAAGTGGTTTGTAGACTCTGCTCCATTACCTTGAGGGTAGTCACTAAGGAGGTGTAGCACATAGCCAGAGACATCTAGTGCTTCCAGTTTTGCCAAAAGTCTCTGGTGCCATACTCGGTTGAAGGCACCAACAGTGCCTACAACCGAGTATAGTAAGTTAGGTAAAAGGACACAAGTGCAACTAATGTGACACTTTATTGTGGCAACGTTTAGGTCTCCAGGAGCTTTATCAAGTTTGATAAAGCTCCTGGAGAGCCAAACGTTGCCACAATAAAATGTCATATTAGTTGTACATGTGTCCTTTTACCTAACATATTGTCGTAATTTTACCAACTCTCCTGGGCGAAATCGGCAGTGAGATGGCAGACTGATTGATTTCCTCTTAACTCTTCCTCCCATTCCCCGCCTAGTTCTCTCTCTCTCTCTCTCTCTCTCTCTGTCACACACACACACACACACACACACACACACACACACACACACACACACACACACACACACACACTCGTGGAGGAGTCAAGCGGTTTGAGCTCGTGTTTTGGTGATAATTTCTGACTGTGCCATAAGGAATAGAGTGTGGGATATAGGCGTGTGCACGCATGAGAGTGCATATAATCACTTAAGCCCCGAAAAGAGGAAATATAAGTGATCACAGAAAAGAAAACAAAGGAAATAGTTGCTGAGTGTTGTAGGGGCCGTTGGAAGGGTGAATGGTTGTGTCAGGCCTAAATAGTGTTGCCATAATAACGCAGTGGGCTATTTTGAAGAATAAGTGCGACTCAAGACCAGGGAGATAAGAGATATGTATAGATGTGTCAGTAAATACAGTGAGTGAGTGAAAAAATTAGAAGAGCTAGAGAATATAGTGCATACAGGAAGTTAGTGGAAAAATTACCGAGAAGCATCAAACATCTTCAACTTCTGGGACAGGACAGACCTGCAACGTTACTCCACTACCAGCCGCAAGTAATATTCACCTAGTTTGAGTTGCATGGGGTCAATAGTACCTGTCTCTAGCTGGAATTGGGGGTCACTCTCCTCGAGCTATCAGAATTAGAATAAGCAGCATTTACTGGCATTTAATAGAATTTAGAGGTAGCGGCATATAGGCGAAGCCTAGTGTATTTATTTTTGAACGTAATTTTAAACTCATAACAGTACAGTGGGAACCAAGAGATCGGGTACATATACAATACATATGTAGTACATACGTGGGAAATAAGGACTGTTTACATAAACATATGCACGCACACTTGGGGAGAACAGCACTGTTGTTAGGCACTTGAATAGCTGTAGCACACACACACACACACACACACACACACACACACACACACACACACACACACACACACATACAGACACACACACACACATATAGACACACACACATATACAGGATTTTACACCTTCCTGTGAAGTGACCCTATAACCCTTTCTTTCCCCCCCATCTCTCTCCCTCTCTCTCTCTCTCTCTCTCTCTCTCTCTCTCTCTCTCTCTCTCTCTCTCTCTCTCTCTCTCTCTCTCTCTCTCTCTCTCTCTCTCTCTCTCTCTCCCCCTTTCATCCTCTCTCTCATCCTCTCTCTCATCCTCTCTTTCTTCCTCTCTTCCTTTCACTCTTTCTCTCTCTCTTCCTCTCTCCCTCCCTCTCCCTCTCTCTCTTCCTCTCTTCCTCTCTATCTTCCTCTTCTTTTCTCTCTCTCTCTCTCTTCCCTTGTCACACCGCCCTCTCTCTTACCTTTTCCCTCTCTCACTTTCTCCCCCTTTTTCCCTTCTTTTTCCCCTCCTTCTAGGCTTCCCTTCTCTCTCTCCCTATCTCTCACTCTCTCCCCCTTTTTCTTTTTCTCTTTCTCTCTTTCATTAAAAAAAAAATGGTTGGGACTCGCAGGAATCAGGGATCAGATGACAATGGTACTGGTAGGGAGGAATGGATGGAGGAACAGTGGAAAAGGATAGAGCAAGAATGGGAGAGAAAATTAGGAGAGCTTTCTGAAAAAATGGAGAAAGAGCTCTCTGTGAAATGGGAAAAGAGGTTGGAGAAGGAGACAAAGAATTGGGAGGCACAAGTCGAAACTGCAGTAGCCAGGGTAAAGGTCCTAGAATTTGAGGTAAACAGGCTGAAGCAAGTCTCAGGGGTAGTGACCAGAGAAGACACACCATACGATGATGAGAGGCTGAACAGGAAGGAAGGAGATATGAATTATGCTAAGGTCATATCAGCCTGCAAAGAAGGGCCAGGGAGTGGAAGGGAAGAGCAGATGGGTGCAGATGGAGAGGGAGATAGGTCGAATGCTGAGGCACAACCATGCTACCAAGAGCCACTGGAAAAATCAAGGGAGAAAATGACCACATACAGACAGGAACCAGAGTCACAGAGGAAGAGGCAATGGGAGGAGGAAACTGCAAAATCAGTGATTATCCATGGGCTTCGGGAGAGAGAGGAAGGGACACACACTGAAAGACGACAGGAAGAAAGAAAGGAGATTGAGAAAATCATCACGGAAATAGGGGGAGAAGACATGGATGAGATTGTAAATTTTCAGAGAATAGGGGGGTACTTGAAGGGGAGAAACCGACCGATCAAGCTGATTCTCAGGACAGAAACAGTGCGGAACAGGATCCTCCAAGAGAAACCACGATTGAAAAGTTTGGAAGAGTATCAGAAGGTGTTCCTAGACAGAGACAGAACACAAACAGAGAGAAAGCAGCTGAGGGAGAGGACAAAAAAGCGAAAGGAGCTAGGAAAAGAGACAAGGATGGAACCAGCAGAGGTCAGTCAGAGCAGAACAGAGAAGCAAGGGCAAGCACACACACAACTATCCTCAGAACCCCACAACCTATCACACCATCCCAACACACAATACAATCCATACCCACAGCTTCCACCCAACCCCCAACTATAAAATCCCACAGTAAGCTACCAGGTCTCCCACCACCACAGGCCCCCCAAACCACAGTGTTGGAAAGGAAACTGAAGGTATGGTACACAAACGCTGATGGAATAACAAACAAGTGGGAGGAGTGGCACGAAAGAGTCAAAGAGGCATCACCAGACATCATAGCGATCACAGAAACCAAGCTTACAGGTATGATAACAGATGCCATCTTTCCAACGGGATACCAGATCCTGAGAAAAGACAGAAGGAACAGGGAGGGGGTGGAGGAGTGGCATTGCTGATCAAACACCGATGGAATTTTGATGAGCTGGAGAGAGGAAACAGCGGAGAAGAAAGTGATTACATAGCGGGAACGCTTCACTCTGGTGGTCCCAAGGTGATAATTGCAGTGATGTATAACCCACCACAGAACAGCAGAAGGCCAAGGCAAGAGTATGACGAGAGCAATAGAGCGATGGTTGACACACTGGCTGCAGTGGCGAGAAGAGCTCATGCATGCAGGGCAAAGCTCCTGATCATGGGCGACTTTAACCACAAGGAGATCGAATGGGAGAACTTGGAGCCACATGGGGGCCAAGATACATGGAGGGCTAAGATGATGGAGGTGGTACTGGAAAACTTCATGTACCAACACGTAAGGGACACTACAAGAGAGAGAGAGGAGAGGATGAACCAGCAAGACTGGACTTAGTATTCACCTTGAGTAGTGCAGATATTGAGGACATCACATATGAAAGACCCCTTGGGGCCAGCGATCATGTGGTTTTGAGCTTCGAATACACAGTAGAGCTACAAGTGGAGGGGGAAGCAGGAAGGCAAGGACAAATGAAACCAAACTACAGGAAAGGGGACTACACAGGAATGAGGAACTTCCTGAATGAGGTTCAGTGGGACAGAGAACTGGCAGGGAAGCCAGTTAATGAGATGATGGAATATGTAGCAACAATGTGCAAGGAGGCTGAGGAGAGGTTTGTACCCAAGGGTAACAGGAATAATGAAAAAGCCAGGATGAGCCCATGGTTCACCCAAAGATGCAAGGAGGCAAAAGCCAAGTGTGCTAGGGAATGGAAGAAATATAGAAGGCAAAGGACCCAGGAGAATAAGGAGAGCAGTCGTAGAGCCAGAAACGAATATGCACAGATAAGAAGGGAGGCCCAACGTCAATATGAAAACGACATATCATCAAAAGCCAAATCTGACCCGAAGCTGTTATACAGCCACATCAGGAAGAAAACAACCGTTAAGAACCAGGTAATCAGGCTAAGGAAGGAAGGAGGAGAGACAACAAGAAATGACCGTGAAGTATGTGAGGAACTCAACAAGAGATTCAAAGAAGTGTTCACAGAGGAGACAGAAGGGGCTCCAGAAAGACGGAGAGGTGGGGTACACCACCATGTGCTGGACACAGTACACACAACCGAGGAAGAAGTGAAGAGGCTTCTGAGTGAGCTAGATACCTCAAAGGCAATGGGGCCAGATAACATCTCTCCATGGGTCCTGAGAGAGGGAGCAGAGGCGCTATGTGTACCCCTAACAACAATATTCAATACATCTATCGAAACAGGGAGATTGCCTGAGGCATGGAAGACAGCAAATGTGGTCCCAATTTTTAAAAAAGGAGACAGACATGAAGCACTAAACTACAGACCAGTGTCACTGACATGTATAGCATGCAAAATCATGGAAAAGAGTGTCAAGAGAAGAATGGTGGAACATCTAGAAAGGAATGATCTCATCACCAGCAGCCAACATGGTTTCAGAGATGGGAAATCCTATGTCACAAACCTACTGGAGTTCTATGACATGGTGACAGCAGTAAGACAAGAGAGAGAGGGGTGGGTGGATTGCATTTTCTTGGACTGCAAGAAGGCTTTTGACACAGTACCACACAAGAGATTAGTGCAAAAACTGGAGGACCAAGCAGGGATAACAGGGAAGGCACTGCAATGGATCAGGGAATACTTGTCAGGAAGACTGCAGCGAGTAATGGTACGTGGCGAGGTGTCAGAGTGGGCACCTGTGACCAGCGGGGTCCCACAGGGGTCAGTCCTAGGACCAGTGCTGTTTCTGGTATTTGTGAACGACATGACGGAAGGAATAAACTCCGAGGTGTCCCTGTTTACAGATGACGTGAAGTTGATGAGAAGAGTTCGTTCGATCGAAGACCAGGCAGAACTACAAAGGGCTGCAGACCTGGTCCAGCAACTGGCTCCTGGAGTTCAATCCCACCAAGTGCAAAGTCATGAGGACTGGGGAAGGGCAAAGAAGACCGCAGGCGGAGTACATTCTAGGGGGCCAGAGACTACAAACATCACTCAAGGAAAAAGACCTTGGGGTGAGTATAACACCAGGCACATCTCCTGAAGCGCACATCAACCAAATAACTGCCGCAGCATATGAGCGCCTGGCAAACCTCAGAACAGCATTCCGACATCTTAATAAGGAATCATTCAGGACCCTGTACACCGTGTACGTTAGGCCCATATTAGAGTATGCGGCACCAGTTTGGAACCCACACCTAGCCAAGCATGTAAAGAAACTAGAGAAAGTGCAATGGTTTGCAACAAGACTAGTCCCAGAGTTAAGAGGTATGTCCTATGAGGAGAGGTTAAGGGAAATCAACCTGACGACACTGGAGGACAGGAGAGATAGGGGGGACATGATAACGACTTACAAAATACTGAGAGGAATTGACAAGGTGGACAAAGACAGGATGTTCCAGAGACTGGACACAGCAACACGGGGACACAGTTGGAAGCTGAAGACACAGATGAATCAAAGGAATGTTAGGAAGTATTTCTTCAGCCACAGAGTAGTCAGGAAGTGGAATAGTTTGGGAAGCGATGTAGTGGAGGCAGAATCCATACATAGCTTTAAGCAGAGGTACGATAAAGCTCATGGTTCAGGGAGAGTGACCTAGTAGCGACCAGTGAAGAGGCGGGGCCAGGAGCTTGGACTCGACCCCCGCAACCTCAACTAGGTGAGTACAAGTAGGTGAGTACACACACATGTTAGGAAGTATTTCTTCACCCACAGAGTTGTTAGGAAGTAGAATAGTCTGGCAAGTGATGTAGTGGAGGCAGGAACCATACATAGTTTTAAGACGAGGTATGATGAAGCTCATGGAACAGGGAGAGGGAGGACCCAGTAGCGGTCAGCGAAGAGGCGGGGCCAGGAGCTGAGTCTCTACCCCTGCAACCACAATTAGGTGAGTGCACACACACTCATTCCTTCTGTTCAGTCTTCAAGTCGTCGTACCCATGCAAGTCGTCGTACCCATGCAAGTCGTCGTACCCATGCAAGTCGTCGTACCCATGCAAGTCGTCGTACCCATGCAAGTCGTCGTACCCATGCCCCCTACGATCTAGTGTCACCTTTCACCCCCCTGCACAAGTATCACCTTTCTTGCTCACCCTCTACATTGCTCTTTTTCCCTTCCCTCACCCCCTGGACCTGACATGCATCTAACCTGTTTTGCGAGTTTTTATACCTTTACCTTAGATGAGTTTCGAGAGTTTCTCTACTCTCGGAGCTCGGCCATGGGCCAGGCTTGCCTGGTGCTTGCCTGGTGAACCAGGTTGTTGTTGGTGGCCCACATCCCCACATATTCATCACAGCCTGGTTCATCTGGCACCTAGTAAGATGTTGAATAATCTGGGACCACGAATGTTGATACAGTGTTCCATTATTGTGCTCACTGCACCCCTGCTTTTCACTGGGTTTATCTTGCAATTCCATATCTCACACCCTAGTATGTTATGATGGTAGTGTGCAGATTTGGGACAAGGCACTCAAGAACTTTACAGACAGGTATATATATATATATATATATATATATATATATATATATATATATATATATATATATATATATATATATATATATATATATATATATATCATGTATCTCTCCCCCGCTCCAGTGGGTACATATTTAATAATTTAAGGCGTTTCCAGTAATTTAAATGCTTAATTGGCTCTATGTGGGTCGTAAACGATCTCTGTATTTGTTCCAGCTTTGATATTTCTCCTGCTCTGAACGGGGACGTCAACACTGAGCTATATTCCAAACGAGGGAGCATTAACGATTTAAAAAGTGTCACCATTGCCATTATTTCCCTTGTTTTGAAGGTTCTCATAACCCACCCGTCATCTTCCTGGCTGTCGTGACCTTTGTCTTATTATATTCTTTGAAAGAAAGGTCAGCAGAAATAATTATTCGTAGTTTTTTTCACGTTTCTTCTATTTTTTGAGCCTCAGAGTTTTGTGTACTGTGTTCCTTTTGAGTTCTTCATTCTTCCCATACCTAAGCAGCTTGAATGTATCACCACTGAACTTAATGTTCACTGCTCGCTCGGCGACGGGCGACCTGATCTGTCAGACTATTAGTATTTGCGACGCCTGGACCCATGTAGAAGATCCCCATTGAAGACTTCTTGGACGTGGCCACGATCTGCCCGTTCTCTAAACCGCAGATATCAAGGCACTGTTATAAAAACAGTCAAATGGGTAGTGAGCTCACAAGACACTTGAAAAAGCTTTATAAGATAAAACTGACAAACCCTTTGATCGAAACTTTGTGTGTATTATGTGTACCATAACACATGTGTGTCCTCAAAAACAGCTGCTGAAATTTAAACTTGTGTCTGTAAACTCACGTGTAGATTGCCCTAAATAAAAGCTTAAAGCAGCCAGGCTGTGGTGCTTACATTGGACTGCAAGACGCAGTCAGCAATACCTTGACTAACAAGGCCTGACCAGAGACTGAGCAGCGGGAGTTGTTTATTCACAGGACCTCACCACACTATTATCTGCCAGATGGTTAGAGTAGTGGGGGGGGGCATTATATGTTGATACAGTGTTCTCTGATTGTTAAGGTAGTTCTGCTTTTGATTGTTAAGGTACTGTTACTTCTGATTGTTAAGGTACTGCTGATTCTGATTGTTAAGGTACTGTTACTTCTGATTGTTAAGGTACTGTTACTTTTGATTGTTAAGGTACTACTGCTTCTGATTAAGAAACTACTGCTTCTGATTGTTAAGGTACTACTGCTTCAGATTGTTAAGGCACTTTTGATTGTTAAGGTACTGCTGCTTCTGATTGCTAAGGTACTGTTGCTTCTGACTGTTAAGGTACTGCTGCTCCTGATTGTTAAGACACTGCTGCTTCTGATTGTTAAGGTACATCTGATTCTGATAGTTAAGGACTGCTGCTTCTGATTATTAAGGACTGCTGCTTCTGATTGGTAAGGTAGTGCTGCTTTTGATTGTTAAGGTACTGCTTCTTCTGATTGTTAAGGTAGTGCTGCTTCTGATTGTTAAGGTAGTGCTGACTCTGATTGTTTAGACAACTGCTTCTGATTAAGACACTACTCTTCTGATTGTTAAGGTACTGTTGCTTCTGATTGTTAAGACGCTGCTGCTTCTGATTATTAAGGTACTGTTGGTTCTGATTGTTAAGGTACTGTTGCTTCTGATTGTTAAGTTCTTTTGTTTGTTAAGGTACTGCTGCTTCTGAGTATTTAGATACTTCTGATTAAGGAGCTGCTGCTTCTGATTGTTAAGGTACTTCTGATTATTAAGGTACTGCTGCTTCTGATTAAGGTACTGAAGATGTAAACTAGAAAGAGAGAGACGTTCCCTATACAGACGAAGGCAAAGAGTCACAGAGCTGCTGAGTGGTCCAATATATCTGAAATACGAAGGGAGGCACTAGTCAATGAAATTGCAAATATCGAACTTAAGCTGAAGGAATCTTATTGGAGACAAAAATCACAGGAAGAACTAAAAGCCACAAAGGAAATTGAAAAAAAAAAATTTCCTCTTATGCCAAATCTAAGGGAAAAACAACATCCGATATTGGGCCCCTGCTTAGGTGGGATGGGATATGCACAGATGATAGCCAAGAAATGAGTGAGATACTAAAGTCCCAATATGACTCAGTGTTCCGCGATCCACTGCCCACTCTAAGGGTCGACAATTCAAATGAATTCTTTAAGAACGAAACCCAAAATTTGGTCATCCCAAAAATCTCGGATATTATTCTAACTCCACAAGACTTTAAAGAGGCAATTAATGACATGCCCATGCACTCTGTCCCAAGCCCAGACTCGTGGAACTCCGTGTTCATCAAGAATTGCAAGAAGCCCCTATCGCATGCCTTCACCATTTTATGGAGAGGGAGCATGGACATAGGGGTCATCCCACACACACTAATAACAACAGACAGCCCCACTTCACAAAGGTGGCAGTAAAGCAATTGCAAAGAACTACAGACCGATAGCACTAACATCCCATATCATAAAAATCTTTGAGAGGGTTCTAAGAAGCAAGATCGCCAACCACCTAGATACCCATAAATTACACAACCCAGGGCAGCACGGGCTTAAAGCAGGTTGCTCCTGCCTGTCCCAGCTACTGGACCACTATGACAAGGTCCTGGATGCTGTAGAGTGTAGAGGATAAACAAAATACAGATGTAGTATACACAGACTTTGCAAAAACTTTCGACAAGTGTGACCATGGTGTAATAGCACACAAAATACGTGATAAAGGAATAACGAGAAAAGTTGGTAGATGGATCTACAACTTCCTGACAAATAGAACACAAAGAGTAATAGTAAACAGAGTAAAGTCTCAGGCAGCCACGGTAACAAGCTCTGTTCCACAAGGCACAGTACTCGCTCCCAGTCTATTCCTCATCTTCATTGGTGACATAGACAGAGATGTAAGCCATAGCTCTGTGTCTTCCTTTGTGGATGACACCCGGATCACCATGGCAGTGACCTCCATCGAAGACACCGCGAGACTCCAAGTGGACATCAACCAAATCTTCGAATGGGCCACTCAAAACAATATGAAGTTCAACGAGGAGAAATTTCAACTACTCAGATATGGGAAACTTGAAGAAATTAAAAATGTGTCAGGGTATACAACAAATTCTAACCATACAATAGAGCAGAAAAGTAATGTGAAGGACCTAGGAGTGATCAAGTCAGAGGATCTCGCCTTCAAAGACCACAACAATGTATCTACCTCATCTAATAGGAAAATGATAGGATGGATAATGAGAACCTTCAAAACTAGGGATGCCAAGCCCATCATGATTCTCTTCAAATCGCTTGTGCTCTCTAGGCTGGAATACTGCTGTATACTAACGGCCCCATTCAAGGCTGGCGACATTGCAGACCTGGAGAGTGTACAAAGAACTTTCACGGCACACATAAGTACGATAAGGCACCTAAATTACGAGGAACGGTTGAAGGTCCTTGATCTGTATTCCCTCGAACGCAGGCGAGAGAGATACATAACAATATACACTTGGAAGGTCCTGGAGGGATTGGTAGCAAACCTGAACACGAAAATCACTCTCTGTGAAAGCTAAAGACTCGACAGGAGATGCAACATTCCCCCGATGAAAGGCAGGGGCGCCACGAGTATACTGAGAGACAACACAATAAGTGTCCGGGGCCCAAGACTGTTCAGTTGCCTCCTAGCATACATAAGGGGGATTACCAATAGACCCCTGGCTGTCTTCAAGAAGGCACTGGACAGGTACCTAAAGTCAGTACCTGACCAACCGGGTTGTAGTTTTTATGTCAGCTTGCGTGCGGCCAGCAGTAACAGCCTGGTTGATCAGACCATGATCCACCATGAGGCCAGGTCTCAGACCGGGCCGCGGAGGCGTTGACCTCCGAAGCCCTCTCCAGGTAAACTCCAGGTAAACTTCTGATTGGCTACTGCTGCTTCTGATTGTTAAGGTACTGCTGCTTCTGATTGTTAAATTACTGCTTCTTCTGATTGTTATGGTACTACTGCTTCTGATTGTTAAGGTACTGCTGCTTCTGATTGTTAAGGTACTACTGCTTCTGATTGTTAAGGTACTGCTGCTTCTGATTGTTAAATTACTGCTTCTTCTTATTGTTAAGGTACTGCTGCTTCTGATTGTTAAGGTACTACTGCTTCTGATTGTTAAGGTACTACTGCTTCTGATTGTTAAGGTACTGCTGCTTCTGATTGTTATGGTACTACTGCTTCTGATTGTTAAGGTACTGCTGCTTCTGATTGTTAAGGTACTACTGCTTCTGATTGTTAAGGTACTGCTGCTTCTGATTGTTATGGTACTACTGCTTCTGATTGTTATGGTACTACTGCTTCTGATTGTTAAGGTACTACTGCTTCTGATTGTTAAGGTATTGCTGCTTCTGATTGTTATGGTACTACTGCTTCTGATTGTTAAGGTACTGCTGCTTCTGATTGTTATGGTACTACTGCTTCTGATTGTTATGGTACTACTGCTTCTGAATGTTAAGGTACTGCTGCTTCTGATTGTTATGGTACTACTGCTTCTGATTGTTATGGTACTACTGCTTCTGAATGTTAAGGTACTGCTGCTTCTGATTGTTATGGTACTACTGCTTCTGATTGTTAAGGTACTGCTGCTTCTGATTGTTATGGTACTACTGCTTCTGATTGTTATGGTACTACTGCTTCTGATTGTTATGGTACTACTGCTTCTGATTGTTAAGGTACTGCTGCTTCTGATTGTTATGGTACTACTGCTTCTGATTATTAAGGTATTGCTGCTTCTGATTGTTAAGGTTCTGCTGCTTCTGATTGTTATGGCACTACTGCTTCTGATTGTTAAGGACTGCTGCTTCTGATTGTTATGGTACTACTGCTTCTGATTGTTAAGGTACTACTGCTTCTGATTGTTATGGTACTACTGCTTCTGATTGTTAAGGTACTACTGCTTCTGATTGATAAGGTACTACTGCTTCTGATTGTTATGGTACTACTGCTTCTGATTGTTAAGGTACTACTGCTTCTGATTGTTATGGTACTACTGCTTCTGATTGTTAAGGTACTACTGCTTCTGATTGTTAAGGTACTACTGCTTCTGATTGTTAAGGTACTGCTGCTTCTGATTGTTATGGTACTACTGCTTCTGATTGTTATGGTACTACTGCTTCTGATTGTTATGGTACTACTGCTTCTGATTGTTATGGTACTACTGCTTCTGATTGTTATGGTACTACTGCTTCTGATTGTTATGGAACTACTGCTTCTGATTGTTATGGTACTACTGCTTCTGATTGTTATGGTACTACTGCTTCTGATTGTTAAGGTACTACTGCTTCTGATTGTTAAGGTACTGCTGCTTCTGATTGTTATGGTACTACTGCTTCTGATTGTTAAGGTACTACTGCTTCTGATTGTTATGGTACTACTGCTTCTGATTGTTAAGGTACTACTGCTTCTGATTGTTATGGTACTACTGCTTCTGATTGTTAAGGTACTACTGCTTCTGATTGTTAAGGTACTACTGCTTCTGATTGTTAAGGTACTGCTGCTTCTGATTGTTATGGTACTACTGCTTCTGATTGTTAAGGTACTACTGCTTCTGATTGTTATGGTACTACTGCTTCTGATTGTTAAGGTACTACTGCTTCTGATTGTTAAGGTACTACTGCTTCTGATTGTTATGGTACTACTGCTTCTGATTGTTAAGGTACTACTGCTTCTGATTGTTATGGTATTACTGCCTCTGATTGTTAAGGTACTACTGCTTCTGATTGTTAAGGTACTGCTGCTTCTGATTGTTATGGTACTACTGCTTCTGATTGTTATGGTACTACTGCTTCTGATTGTTAAGGTACTACTGCTTCTGATTGTTAAGGTACTACTGCTTCTGATTGTTAAGGTACTGCTGCTTCTGATTGTTAAGGTACTGCTGCTTCTGATTGTTATGGTACTACTGCTTCTGATTGTTAAGGTACTGCTGCTTCTGATTGTTATGGTACTACTGCTTCTGATTGTTAAGGTACTACTGCTTCTGATTGTTATGGTACTACTGCTTCTGATTGTTGAGGTACTACTGCTTCTGATTGTTAAGGTACTACTGCTTCTGATTGTTTAGGTTTTGCTGTGTTTTAATGTAATATTTGTGTGTTATATTGAGAGGTGTTTATTTCTTGTTATATTTTTGTTGCAGTGTTTTAGTGTTGTTAGTTTAAAAGTTGGTTTCCTCTTGTGTTACTTTCAGTGTGTTTTGTTTGTTGTGTTACTCTTAATGTGTTACTTTGATTGTTGTGTTACTTTCAGTTTGTTACTTTAATTGTTGTGATACTTTCGGTGGGTTACTTTAATTTTTGTGTTACTTTCAGTGTGTTACTTTAATTGCTGTGTTACTTTCAGTGTGTTACTTTATTTGTTGTGTTACTTTCAGTGTGTTACTTTATTTGTTGTGTTACTTTCAGTGTGTTACTTTAATTGTTGTGTTACTTTGATTGTTGCGTTACTTTGATTGTTGTGTTGCTTTCAGTGTGTTACTTTGATTGTTGTGTTACTTTCAGTGTGTTACTTTGATTGTTGTGTTACTTTCAGTGTGTTACTTTGATTGTTGTGTTACTTTCAGTGTGTTACTTTGATTGTTGTGTTACTTTCAGTGTGTTACTTTGATTGTTGTGTTACTTTCAGTGTGTTACTTTGATTGTTGTGTTACTTTATTTGTTGTGTTACTTTCAGTGTGTTACTTTAATTGTTGTGTTACTTTCAGTGTGTTACTTTATTTGTTGTGTTACTTTATTTGTTGTGTTACTTTCAGTGTGTTACTTTAATTGTGTTACTTTTAGTGTGTTACTTTAATTGTTGTGTTACTTTTAGTGTGTTACTTTAATTGTTGTGTTACTCTCAGTGTGTTACTTTAATTGTTGTGTTACTCTCAGTGTGTTACTTTAATTGTTGTGTTACTCTCAGTGTGTTACTTTAATTGTTGTGTTACTCTCAATGTGCTTTTCGTTGTTATGTGTAAAATTTACTTTATGCAATAATTTTGTGTTAGGAATATTAGTGTTTATCACTATACATTCATACTTTTATCGTCAAAAGCAGTAAATGACTAAAGTCAAAGTATTTTGTGCAAATAACAACTTTCTTCCTGTTTTTTCCCCTCACTCCTTCCTTCTTTTTCCCCATCTTCCTTCATCCTTTTCCCCCTCCTTATCCTTCTTTCTTTTTCTCCCTCTTCCTCAGATCTTTTTTTTCCCTCCTTCCTTCTTTTTCTCCTCTTCCTCTTCTCTTCTTTTTCCCTACTTCCTCCCCCCTCACCTTTGCCTCCACACACCACTATCACCTGAAGCTTGGAAGCCTTGAAACTGCCTTAGTTGTTGAACTTATAGTGGAACACTTAGCAACATCTTGATAACCCTACTGGTCTCTCCACGTAGCAATATCTTGATAACCCTACTGGTCTCTCCACTTAGCAATATCTTGATAACCCTACTGGTCTCTCCACTTAGCAATATCTTGATAACCCTACTGGTCTCTCCACTTAGCAATATCTTGATAACCCTACTGGTCTCTCCACTTAGCAATATCTTGATAACCCTACTGGTCTCTCCACTTAGCAATATCTTGATAACCCTACTGGTCTCTCCACTTAGCAATATCTTGATAACCCTACTGGTCTCTCCACTTAGCAACATCTTGATAACCCTACTGGTCTCTCCACTTAGCAACATCTTGATAACCCTACTGGTCTCTCCACTTAGCAATATCTTGATAACCCTACTGGTCTCTCCACTTAGCAATATCTTGATAACCCTACTGGTCTCTCCACTTAGCAACATCTTGATAACCCTACTGGTCTCTCCACTTAGCAACATCTTGATAACCCTACTGGTCTCTCCACTTAGCAATATCTTGATAACCCTACTGGTCTCTCCACTTAGCAACATCTTGATAACCCTACTGGTCTCTCCACTTAGCAACATCTTGATAACCCTACTGGTCTCTCCACTTAGCAACATCTTGATAATCCTACTGGTCTCTCCACTTAGCAACATCTTGATAACCCTACTGGTCTCTCCACTTAGCAACATCTTGATAACCCTACTGGTCTCTCCACTTAGCAATATCTTGATAACCCTACTGGTCTCTCCACTTAGCAACATCTTGATAACCCTACTGGTCTCTCCACTTAGCAATATCTTGATAACCCTACTGGTCTCTCCACTTAGCAACATCTTGATAACCCTACTGGTCTCTCCACTTAGCAACATCTTGATAACCCTACTGGTCTCTCCACTTAGCAATATCTTGATAACCCTACTGGTCTCTCCACTTAGCAACATCTTGATAACCCTACTGGTCTCTCCACTTAGCAACATCTTGATAACCCTACTGGTCTCTCCACTTAGCAACATCTTGATAATCCTACTGGTCTCTCCACTTAGCAACATCTTGATAACCCTACTGGTCTCTCCACTTAGCAACATCTTGATAACCCTACTGGTCTCTCCACTTAGCAATATCTTGATAACCCTACTGGTCTCTCCACTTAGCAATATCTTGATAACCCTACTGGTCTCTCCACTTAGCAACATCTTGATAACCCTACTGGTCTCTCCACTTAGCAACATCTTGATAACCCTACTGGTCTCTCCACTTAGCAATATCTTGATAACCCTACTGGTCTCTCCACTTAGCAACATCTTGATAACCCTACTGGTCTCTCCACTTAGCAATATCTTGATAACCCTCCTGGTCTCTCCACTTAGCAACATCTTGATAACCCTACTGGTCTCTCCACTTAGCAACATCTTGATAACCCTACTGGTCTCTCCACTTAGCAATATCTTGATAACCCTACTGGTCTCTCCACTTAGCAACATCTTGATAACCCTACTGGTCTCTCCACTTAGCAACATCTTGATAATCCTACTGGTCTCTCCACTTAGCAACATCTTGATAACCCTACTGGTCTCTCCACTTAGCAACATCTTGATAACCCTACTGGTCTCTCCACTTAGCAATATCTTGATAACCCTACTGGTCTCTCCACTTAGCAATATCTTGATAACCCTACTGGTCTCTCCACTTAGCAACATCTTGATAACCCTACTGGTCTCTCCACTTAGCAATATCTTGATAACCCTACTGGTCTCTCCACTTAGCAATATCTTGATAACCCTACTGGTCTCTCCACTTAGCAATATCTTGATAACCCTACTGGTCTCTCCACTTAGCAACATCTTGATAACCCTACTGGTCTCTCCACTTAGCAATATCTTGATAACCCTACTGGTCTCTCCACTTAGCAATATCTTGATAACCCTACTGGTCTCTCCACTTAGCAATATCTTGATAACCCTACTGGTCTCTCCACTTAGCAACATCTTGATAACCCTACTGGTCTCTCCACTTAGCAATATCTTGATAACCCTACTGGTCTCTCCACTTAGCAATATCTTGATAACCCTACTGGTCTCTCCACTTAGCAACATCTTGATAACCCTACTGGTCTCTCCACTTAGCAATATCTTGATAACCCTACTGGTCTCTCCACTTAGCAATATCTTGATAACCCTACTGGTCTCTCCACTTAGCAACATCTTGATAACCCTACTGGTCTCTCCACTTAGCAATATCTTGATAACCCTACTGGTCTCTCCACTTAGCAACATCTTGATAACCCTACTGGTCTCTCCACTTAGCAACATCTTGATAACCCTACTGGTCTCTCCACTTAGCAATATCTTGATAACCCTACTGGTCTCTCCACTTAGCAATATCTTGATAACCCTACTGGTCTCTCCACTTAGCAATATCTTGATAACCCTACTGGTCTCTCCACTTAGCAACATCTTGATAACCCTACTGGTCTCTCCACTTAGCAATATCTTGATAACCTTACTGGTCTCTCCACTTAGCAATATCTTGATAACCCTACTGGTCTCTCCACTTAGCAACATCTTGATAACCCTACTGGTCTCTCCACTTAGCAATATCTTGATAACCCTACTGGTCTCTCCACTTAGCAACATCTTGATAACCCTACTGGTCTCTCCACTTAGCAACATCTTGATAACCCTACTGGTCTCTCCACTTAGCAACATCTTGATAACCCTACTGGTCTCTCCACTTAGCAACATCTTGATAACCCTACTGGTCTCTCCACTTAGCAATATCTTGATAACCCTACTGGTCTCTCCACTTAGCAATATCTTGATAACCCTACTGGTCTCTCCACTTAGCAATATCTTGATAACCCTACTGGTCTCTCCACTTAGCAATATCTTGATAACCCTACTGGTCTCTCCACTTAGCAATATCTTGATAACCCTACTGGTCTCTCCACTTAGCAACATCTTGATAACCCTACTGGTCTCTCCACTTAGCAACATCTTGATAACCCTACTGGTCTCTCCACTTAGCAACATCTTGATAACCCTACTGGTCTCTCCACTTAGCAACATCTTGATAACCCTACTGGTCTCTCCACTTAGCAACATCTTGATAACCCTACTGGTCTCTCCACTTAGCAATATCTTGATAACCCTACTGGTCTCTCCACTTAGCAATATCTTGATAACCCTACTGGTCTCTCCACTTAGCAATATCTTGATAACCCTACTGGTCTCTCCACTTAGCAATATCTTGATAACCCTACTGGTCTCTCCACTTAGCAATATCTTGATAACCCTACTGGTCTCTCCACTTAGCAACATCTACTGGTCTCTCCACTTAGCAATGTCCCTACTGGTCTCTCCACTTAGCAACATCTTGATAACCCTACTGGTCTCTCCACTTAGCAATGGTCTCTCCACTTAGCAATATCTTGATAACCCTACTGGTCTCTCCACTTAGCAATATCTTGATAACCCTACTGGTCTCTCCACTTAGCAATATCCCCCTACTGGTCTCTCCACTTAGCAATATCTTGATAACCCTACTGGTCTCTCCACTTAGCAACATCTTGATAACCCTACTGGTCTCTCCACTTAGCAATATCTTGATAACCCTACTGGTCTCTCCACTTAGCAATATCTTGATAACCCTACTGGTCTCTCCACTTAGCAATATCTTGATAACCCTACTGGTCTCTCCACTTAGCAATATCTTGATAACCCTACTGGTCTCTCCACTTAGCAATATCTTGATAACCCTACTGGTCTCTCCACTTAGCAATATCTTGATAACCCTACTGGTCTCTCCACTTAGCAACATCTTGATAACCCTACTGGTCTCTCCACTTAGCAATATCTTGATAACCCTACTGGTCTCTCCACTTAGCAATATCTTGATAACCCTACTGGTCTCTCCACTTAGGTTGACACATTTCACGAGGTGATGTAAGACACTCATCTAGTGTAATGAAATATGATAGGGAAAAATAGTCATTGTTCCCACTGTGTACGTATATATCACATAGAGTCGGGTAGCAGCACACTGCAGTAACTCTCTGTGTAACTCTTATATAGACGCCTGATACTACGGGTGTTCCATACTGTGTAACCTGCATGTAAAGTAAGGTAGCAGCACACTGCGGGTGTTCCACACACTAACTCTCTCTCTCTCTCTCTCTCTCTCTCTCTCTCTCTCTCTCTATATATATATATATATATATATATATATATATATATATATATATATATATATATATATATATATATATATATATATTTTTTTATATATATCACACCGGCCGATTCCCACCAAGGCAGGGTGGCCCGAAAAAGAAAAACTTTCACCATCATTCACTCCATCACTGTCTTGCCAGAAGGGTGCTTTACACTACAGTTTTTAAACTGCAACATTAACACCCCTCCTTCAGAGTGCAGGCACTGTACTTCCCATCTCCAGGACTCAAGTCCGGCCTCCCGGTTTCCCTGAATCCCTTCATAAATGTTACTTTGCTCACACTCCAACAGCACGTCAAGTATTAAAAACCATTTGTCTCCATTCACTCCTATCAAACACGCTCACGCATGCCTGCTGGAAGTCCAAGCCCCTCGCACACAAAACCTCCTTTACCCCCTCCCTCCAACCCTTCCTAGGCCGACCCCTACCCCGCCTTCCTTCCACTACAGACTGATACACTCTTGAAGTCATTCTGTTTCGCTCCATTCTCTCTACATGTCCGAACCACCTCAACAACCCTTCCTCAGCCCTCTGGACAACAGTTTTGGTAATCCCGCACCTCCTCCTAACTTCCAAACTACGAATTCTCTGCATTATATTCACACCACACATTGCCCTCAGACATGACATCTCCACTGCCTCCAGCCTTCTCCTCGCTGCAACATTCATCACCCACGCTTCACACCCATATAAGAGCGTTGGTAAAACTATACTCTCATACATTCCCCTCTTTGCCTCCAAGGACAAAGTTCTTTGTCTCCACAGACTCCTAAGTGCACCACTCACTCTTTTTCCCTCATCAATTCTATGATTCACCTCATCTTTCATAGACCCATCCGCTGACACGTCCACTCCCAAATATCTGAATACGTTCACCTCCTCCATACTCTCTCCCTCCAATCTGATATTCAATCTTTCATCACCTAATCTTTTTGTTATCCTCATAACCTTACTCTTTCCTGTATTCACCTTTAATTTTCTTCTTTTGCACACCCTACCAAATTCATCCACCAATCTCTGCAACTTCTCTTCAGAATCTCCCAAGAGCACAGTGTCATCAGCAAAGAGCAGCTGTGACAACTCCCACTTTGTGTGTGATTCTTTATCTTTTAACTCCACGCCTCTTGCCAAGACCCTCGCATTTACTTCTCTTACAACCCCATCTATAAATATATTAAACAACCACGGTGACATCACACATCATTGTCTAAGGCCTACTTTTACTGGGAAAAAATTTCCCTCTTTCCTACATACTCTAACTTGAGCCTCACTATCCTCGTAAAAACTCTTCACTGCTTTCAGTAACCTACCTCCTACATATATATATATATATATATATATATATATATATATATATATATATATATATATATATATATACATATATATATATATATATATATATATATATATATATATATATATATATATATATATATATATATATATATATATATATAGAATAAACTTGCTTCAGGAAAAACTCTAGGTTCTCCCTGAAGCTGTTTCAGAATTTTCTCCTACCACAAAACATTCACAAAAATACAATGGAAAGTAATATATATATATATATATATATATATATATATATATATATATATATATATATATATATATATATATATATATATATATATATATATATATATATATATATATATATAAAGAGTTTGGTAGCACCTCATCTGCGTTGTATCCAGTTTTTCTTAAAAAAAAGCATAAAGGAGTGAGGTGTTCCCAGACAGGACGCACCTCGTCCTTGACCTCTTGGCTCATTAAGATTAAATAATGGGACCAGTGTCAGCCCTGCTGCACTCTTCTTTCTCTTAGCAAGATAATACTCTCCATAATTTAGAGCTGCTGGTGATGTTGGCAAGTTGTCAGTTAGCACTCATTGTATCAAGCTGTCAGGTAGCATTTTGGCAAGCTGTCAGGTAGCAGTCATTATGGCAAGCTGTCAGATAGCAGTCATTATGGCAAGCTGTCAGGTAGCAGTCATTATGGCAAGCTGTCAGGTAGCAGTCATTATGGCAAGCTGTCAGGTAGCAGTCATTATGGCAAGCTGTCAGGTAGCAGTCATTATGGCAAGCTGTCAGGTAGCAGTCATTATGGCAAGCTGTCAGGTAGCAGTCATTATGGCAAGCTGTCAGGTAGCAGTCATTATGGCAAGCTGTCAGGTAGCAGTCATTATGGCAAGCTGTCAGGTAGCAGTCTTTATGGCAAGCTGTCAAGTAGCAGTCATTGTGGCAAGCTGTCAGATAGCAATCATGACAAGCTGTCAGATAGCAGTCATTATGGCAAGCTGTCAGATAGCAGTCATTATGGCAAGCTGTCAGGTAGAAGTCATTGTAGCAGGCTGTCAGATAGCAGTCATTATGCCAAGCTGTCAGGCAACAGTCATTATGACAAGCTGTCAGGTAGCATTCATTATGACAAGCTGTCAGATAGCAGTCTTGGCAAACTGTCAGGTAGCAGTCATTATGACAAGCTGTCAGGTAGCAGTCATGGCAAGCTGTCAGGTAGCAGTCATTATGACAAGCTGTCAGGTAGCAGTCATTATGACAAGCTGTCAGGTAGCAGTCATGGCAAGCTGTCAGGTAGCAGTCATTATGACAAGCTGTCAGGTAGCAGTCATGGCAAGCTGTCAGGTTGGTGATGCGCTCTGTGTTGCACAGTGTGCAACACAGAGCGCATCACCGGAAATACCTATCAATCGTATAACTTCTGCGGAATAAGTAAAACTGTCTGGAGTAAGAATTAACATCAGAAATCCTTAAACCACTCACTGAGGGTTTTATTCGCGAAATAGACTTGACCAAGCTTGAGTAGGTAGCGCCAGCATGAAGCCATCTCCTCATCAGACTTCCCTCCCTGGCCGTGTTATGGCACTCGAGGTTGTTGTCTGGAAGGTCACCACGGTCAGTCCCAGGAAGGAGGTGAGAGCCTTCAGGAGTCATCTTGAGCAAGCAAGTAAAATAACTCGAGAGAGAAGATCTATTCCTTCATGACGAGATGGATAACAAAACTTAGGAGACAGAGTTTAAACTAAGAACACTAGAAGAGAGGAGCTACAAGGAAACCATCAACACCATATCAAAAATTCTGATGGGTTACAAGGAGGGCATGTGTTTTTGCGAGTATTAGACGGACGATCAAGTCTCTCATTTCTTGTGCTAAATATCAACATAAGTTTAATTTTTCAGAGAGAAAGAGAGAGAGAGAGAGACAGACAGACAGACAGACAGACAGACGGAGAAAGAGACGCACGCAAGGATATTTGAGTAATAAGTTGACAAAATAAAGCGAAATAAACTAAAATAAAGGTTATGGCTAGGGTCAGCTGCCTTCTCAGGAAATTGTGTAACTCATTGTGAAGGAGGGGAACAGAGGGGAGAGGGCGTATTGAGGGGAAAGAGAAAGAGGAGGAGGTGTTGAGAATAGAGAGAAGAGGAGCTGTAGGGCGAAATGACAGTAGTTTGTTGGATTATGTATTGGTAGATAAAAGACTGTTGAGTAGACTTCAGGATGTACATGTTTATAGAGGGGCCACAGATATATCAGATCACTTTCTAGTTGTAGCTACACTGAGAGTAAAAGGTAGATGGGATACAAGGAGAATAGAAGCATCAGGGAAGAGAGAGGTGAAGGTTTATAAACTAAAAGAGGAGGCAGTTAGGGTAAGATATAAACAGCTATTGGAGGATAGATGGGCTAATGAGAGCATAGGCAATGGGGTCGAAGAGGTATGGGGTAGGTTTAAAAATGTAGTGTTAGAGTGTTCAGCAGAAGTTTGTGGTTACAGGAAAGTGGGTGCAGGAGGGAAGAGGAGCGATTGGTGGAATGATGATGTAAAGAGAGTAGTAAGGGAGAAAAAGTTAGCATATGAGAAGTTTTTACAAAGTAGAAGTGATGCAAGGAGGGAAGAGTATATGGAGAAAAAGAGAGAGGTTAAGAGAGTGGTGAACAATGTAAAAAGAGAGCAAATGAGAGAGTGGGTGAGATGTTATCAACAAATTTTGTTGAAAATAAGAAAAAGTTTTGGAGTGAGATTAACAAGTTAAGAAAGCCTAGAGAACAAATGGATTTGTCAGTTAAAAATAGGAGAGGAGAGTTATTAAATGGAGAGTTAGAGGTATTGGGAAGATGGAGGGAATATTTTGAGGAATTGTTAAATGTTGATGAAGATAGGGAAGCTGTGATTTCGTGTATAGGGCAAGGAGGAATAACATCTTGTAGGAGTGAGGAAGAGCCAGTTGTGAGTGTGGGGGAAGTTCGTGAGGCAGTAGGTAAAATGAAAGGGGGTAAGGCAGCCGGGATTGATGGGATAAAGATAGAAATGTTAAAAGCAGGTGGGGATATAGTTTTGGAGTGGTTGGTGCAATTATTTAATAAATGTATGGAAGAGGGTAAGGTACCTAGGGATTGGCAGAGAGCATGCATAGTTCCTTTGTATAAAGGCAAAGGGGATAAAAGAGAGTGCAAAAATTATAGGGGGATAAGTCTGTTGAGTATACCTGGTAGTGTATGGTAGAGTTATAATTGAAAGAATTAAGAGTAAGACGGAGAATAGGATAGCAGATGAACAAGGAAGCTTTAGGAAAGGTAGGGGGTGTGTGGACCAGGTGTTTACAGTGAAACATATAAGTGAACAGTATTTAGATAAGGCTAAAGAGGTCTTTGTGGCATTTATGGATTTGGAAAAGGCGTATGACAGGGTGGATAGGGGGGCAATGTGGCAGATGTTGCAGGTGTATGGTGTAGGAGGTAGGTTACTGAAAGCAGTGAAGAGTTTTTACGAGGATAGTGAGGCTCAAGTTAGAGTATGTAGGAAAGAGGGAAATTTTTTCCCAGTAAAAGTAGGCCTTAGACAAGGATGTGTGATGTCACCGTGGTTGTTTAATATATTTATAGATGGGGTTGTAAGAGAAGTAAATGCGAGGGTCTTGGCAAGAGGCTTGGAGTTAAAAGATAAAGAATCACACACAAAGTGGGAGTTGTCACAGCTGCTCTTTGCTGATGACACTGTGCTCCTGGGAGATTCTGAAGAGAAGTTGCAGAGATTGGTGGATGAATTCGGTAGGGTGTGCAAAAGAAGAAAATTAAAGGTGAATACAGGAAAGAGTAAGGTTATGAGGATAACAAAAAGATTAGGTGATGAAAGATTGAATATCAGATTGGAGGGAGAGAGTATGGAGGAGGTGAACGTATTCAGATATTTGGGAGTGGACGTGTCAGCGGATGGGTCTATGAAAGATGAGGTGAATCATAGAATTGATGAGGGAAAAAGAGTGAGTGGTGCACTTAGGAGTCTGTGGAGACAAAGAACTTTGTCCTTGGAGGCAAAGAGGGGAATGTATGAGAGTATAGTTTTACCAACGCTCTTATATGGGTGTGAAGCATGGGTGATGAATGTTGCAGCGAGGAGAAGGCTGGAGGCAGTGGAGATGTCATGTCTGAGGGCAATGTGTGGTGTGAATATAATGCAGAGAATTCGTAGTTTGGAAGTTAGGAGGAGGTGCGGGATTACCAAAACTGTTGTCCAGAGGGCTGAGGAAGGGTTGTTGAGGTGGTTCGAACATGTAGAGAGAATGGAGTGAAACAGAATGACTTCAAGAGTGTATCAGTCTGTAGTGGAAGGAAGGCGGGGTAGGGGTCGGCCTAGGAAAGGTTGGAGGGAGGGGGTAAAGGAGGTTTTGTGTGCGAGGGGCTTGGACTTCCAGCAGGCATGCGTGAGCGTGTTTGATAGGAGTGAATGGAGACAAATGGTTTTTAATACTTGACGTGCTGTTGGAGTGTGAGCAAAGTAACATTTATGAAGGGATTCAGGGAAACCGGGAGGCCGGACTTGAGTCCTGGAGATGGGAAGTACAGTGCCTGCACTCTGAAGGAGGGGTGTTAATGTTGCAGTTTAAAAACTGTAGTGTAAAGCACCCTTCTGGCAAGACAGTGATGGAGTGAATGATGGTGAAAGTTTTTCTTTTTCGGGCCACCCTGCCTTGGTGGGAATCGGCCAGTGTGATAAAAAAAAAAAAAAAAAAAAAAAAAAGAGGAGCTGTTGAGGATAGAATTGTAAGGGATGGGGGGTGTTGAAGAGACAAGGATGAGTGAGGACAGGGTATTAAGGATAAAGAGGGATGAAAGGGGGTATTGAGGAATTTTCATACGTTTCTGCAAACTTTTCCAACTAGCCAGTGTTGTTACCGCGAGAACCAGCAACCTGACCCAGCCGCGGAGACCAGGATCTGCTGAAGAATTACCAGTTCTGTACTGAGTTCTGTAGTAAGATGGCAAGGGGAGGGGGCATCGTGGAGAGACGGAAGGGGAGGGGGCAACGGGGAGAGACGGAAGGGAAAGGGGCATCGCGGAGAGACGGAAGGGAAGGGGGCATCATGTGGAGATACTTGGATGCTGATGTTTTCTCCGAGGATGATGATATGACAAGTGGATGTGTTCGGAGTTGTTGAAACTGAGACACCGAGACGTGCATGAGCTGATGTGACTGGTTATGTGAGTGAAAACGTGCTTCTTGGTATGGCAGATAGAGAGAGAGAGAGAGAGAGAGAGAGAGAGAGAGAGAGAGAGAGGAAGGGAAGGACGGATAGAGATATATACACTTGTGGGACAGACCTTGATAATATGGTTGCTTAACCACTTAAAAACATCTAACGTCAATTGCAGCAAGGAACAGCTGAGAGGACATCTCAAGATTACAACCCGCCTCACAAGACATTCTTACTGAAGAAGTAGTGGAGCACACAGTATAAGTGCTTTATCCATAGTTACTGACAACATATCTGGTGGGAGAGACTGTGTCAGGCTAGTTACAACCATATCTGGTGGAAGAGACTGTGTCAGGCTAGTTACAACCATATCTGGTGGGAGAGACTGTGTCAGGCTAGTTACAACCATATCTGGTGGGAGAGACTGTGTCAGGCTAGTTACAACCATATCTGGTGGGAGAGACTGTGTCAAGCTAGTTACAACCATATCTGGTGGGAGAGACTGTGTCAGGCTACTTACAACCATATCTGGTGGGAGATACTGTGTCAGGCTAGTTACAACCATATCTGGTGGGAGAGACTGTGTCAGGCTAGTTACAACCATATCTGGTGGGAGAGAGAGTGTCAGGCTAGTTACAACCATATCTAGTGGGGGAAACTGTGTATCAGGTTAGTTACACCCATATCTGGTGGGAGAGACTGTGTCAGGCTAGTTACAACCATATCTGGTGGGAAAGACTGTCTCAGGCTAGTTACAACCATATCTGGTGGGAGAGAGTGTCAGGCTAGTTACAACCATATCTGGTGGGGGAAACTGTGTATCAGGTTAGTTACAACCATATCTGGTGGGAGAGACTGTGTCAGGCTAGTTACAACCATACCTGGTGGGAGAGACTGTGTCAGGCTAGTTACAACCATATCTGGTGGGAGAGAGTGTCAGGCTAGTTACAACCATATCTGGTGGGGGAAACTGTGTATCAGGTTAGTTACAACCATATCTGGTGGGAGAGACTGTATCAGGCTAGTTACAACCATATCTGGTGGGAGACTGCATCAGGCTAGTTACAACCATATCTGGTGGGAGAGACTGTTGGATAGTATGTGTGTGTGTGAGGCTAAGTAGTTACAACCATATCTGGTAGGAGACGCTTTAAGATGGTGTTATCAAGTATGAGAATAAAGATTTTATTGTGGGCCATAGCATTACTACAAGTACCACTGTCATCCTTGTTGTCATTACTACAAGTACCACTGTCATCCTTGTTGTCATTACTACAAGTACCACTGTCATCCTTGTTGTCATTACTACAAGTACCACTGTCATCCTTGTTGTCATTACTACAAGTAACACTGTCATCCTTGTCATTACTACAAGTACCACTGTCATCCTTGTTGTCATTACTACAAGTACCACTGTCATCCTTGTTGTCATTACTACAAGTAACACTGTCATCCTTGTCATTACTACAAGTACCACTGTCATCCTTGTTGTCATTACTACAAGTAACACTGTCATCCTTGTTGTTATTACTACAATTAACACTGTCATCCTTGTTGTCATTACTACAAGTATCACTGTCATCCTTGTTGTCATTACTACAGGTATCACTGTCACCCTTGTTGTCATTACTGCAAGTACCACTGTCATCCTTGTTGTCATTACTACAGGTATCACTGTCATCCTTGTTGTCATTACTACAGGTATCACTGTCACCCTTGTTGTCATTACTGCAAGTACAACTGTCATCCTTGTTGTCATTACTACAGGTATCACTGTCATCCTTGTTGTCATTACTACAAGTACCACTGTCATCCTTGTTGTCATTACTACAGGTATCACTGTCATCCTTGTTGTCATTACTACAAGTACCGCTGTCATCCTTGTTGTCATTACTACAGGTATCACTGTCATCCTTGTTGTCATTACTACAAGTACCACTGTCATCCTTGTTGTCATCACTACAAGTACCACTGCCATCCTTGTTGTCATTACTACAAGTACCACTGTCATTCTTGTTGTCATTACTACAAGTACCACTGTCATCCTTGTTGTCATTACTACAAGTACCACTGTCATCCTTGTTGTCATTACTACAAGTACCACTGTCATTCTTGTTGTCATTACTACAGGTACCAATGTCATTCTTGTTGTCATTACTACAAGTACCACTGTCATCCTTGTTGTCATTACTATAAGTACTGCTCTCATCCTTGTTGTCATTACTACAAGTACCACTGTCCTTCTTGTTGTCATTACTACAAGTACTGCTCTCATCCTTGTTGTCATCACTACAAGTACCACTGCCATCCTTGTTGTCATTACTACAAGTACCACTGTCATCCTTGTCATCACTACAAGTATCACTGTCATCCTTGTTGTCATTACTACAAGTACCACTGTCATCCTTGTTGCTATTACTACAAGTACCACTGTCATCCTTGTTGTCATTACTACAAGTACCACTGTCATCCTTGTCATCACTACAAGTATCACTGTCATCCTTGTTGTCATTACTACAAGTACCACTGTCATCCTTGTTGCTATTACTACAAGTACCACTGTCATCCTTGTTGTCATCACTAAAAGTACCACTGTCATCCTTGTTGTCTTCATTACAAGTACCACTGTCATCCTTGTCATCACTACAAGTACCATTGTCATCATTGTTGTCTTTACTACAAGTACCACTGTCATCATTGTCTTTACTACAGGTACCACTGTCATCCTTGTCATTACTACAAGTACCACTGTCATCCTTGTCATCACTACAAGTACCACTGTCATCCTTGTCATCACTACAAGTACCACTGTCATCCTTGTCATCACTACAAGTACCACTGTCATCCTTGTCATCACTACAAGTACCACTGTCATCCTCACGTACACTACCCTCCACACCATTATCCTTACTGCTTCCATTCTCTCTACCCACTCTAACTGTCTTACTCTCTTCCTATGCTTCAGTTTCTAATTCACCACCTCTCCTCTTTCCCTAGTTCCCTTGCCTTCTGTTCCTGTTATTCCTTTCCTTCACCACCTTCCCTCTTTCTTTCCCCTCACCCCCTCCCACTGACCTACTTCACTAACCACCTCCACTCTTGCCCCACAGCTCTGCCTCCCTCACCGATTCCCATTTTCTTGTCCCCAAATTGTTCTATTAAGATATGCCAAGACGAGGCGTGACAGTATTGGCTGGAGATGGTGTTGGTATGAGGCTTGTGTGGTGTGTGTGGTGTGTATGTGGTGTGTTTGGTGTGTGTGGTGTATGTGGTGTGTGTGGCGTGTATGGGGTGTGTATGTGGTGTGTGTAGTGTGTGGTGTGTCTGGTGTGTGTGGTGTGCTTTGTGTGTGTGTATGTGTGTGGTGTGTCGTGTGTGTATGTGTACTCACCTAGTTGTACTCACCTAGCTGAGGTTGCAGGGATCGAGTCCAAGCTCTTGGCCCCGCCTCTTCACTGGTAGCTACTAGGTCACTCTCCCTGAACCTTGAGCTTTATCATACCTCTGCTTAAAGCTATGTATGGATCCTGCCTCCACTACATCGCTTCCCAAACTATTCCACTTCCTGACTACTCTGTGGCTGAAGAAATACTTCCTAACATCCTTGTGATTCATCTGTGTCTCAACTTCCAACTGTGTCCCCTTGTTGCTGTGTCCCATCTCTGGAACATCCTGTCTTTGTCCACCTTGTCAATTCCTCTCAGTATTTTGTATGTCGTTACCATGTCCCCCCCTATCTCTCCTGTCCTCCAGTGTCGTCAGTTTGATTTCCCTTAACCTCTCCTCGTAGGACATACCTCTTAGCTCTGGGACTTGTCTTGTTGCAAACCTTTGCACTTTCTCTAGTTTCTTTACGTGCTTGGCTAGGTGTGGGTTCCAAACTGGTGCCGTATACTCCAATATGGGTCTAACGTGCACGGTGTACAGGGTCCTGAACGATTCCTTATTAAGATGTCGGAATGCTGTTCTGAGGTTTGCTAGGCGCCCATATGCTGCAGCCGTTATTTGATTGATGTGCGCTTCAGGAAATGTGCCTGGTGTTATACTCACCCCAAGATCTTTTTCTTTGAGTGAGGTTTGTAGTCTCTGGCCCCCTAGACTGTACTCCGTCTGCGGTCTTCTTTGCCCTTCCCCAATCTTCATGACTTTGCACTTGGTGGGGTTGAACTCCAGGAGCCATTTGCTGGACCAGGTCTGCAGCCTGTCCAGATCCCTTTGTAGTTCTGCCTGGTCTTCGATCGAATGAATTCTTCTCATCAACTTCACGTCATCTGCAAACAGGGACACTTCGGAGTCTATTCCTTCCGTCATGTCGTTCACAAATACCAGAAACAGCACTGGTCCTAGGACTGACCCCTGTGGGACCCCGCTGGTCACAGGTCCCCACTCTGTGTGTGTGTGTGTGTGTGTGTGTGTGTGTGTGTGTGTGTGTGTGTGTGTGTGTGTGTGTGTGTGTGTGTGTGTGTGGTGTGTGTGTGGTGTGTGGTGTGTGTGTGTGTGTGTGTGTGTGTGTGTGTGTGTGTGTGCGTGTGTGTGTGTGTGTGTGTGTGTGTGTGTGTGTGTGGTGTGTGTGTGTGTGTGTGTGTGTGTGTGTGTGTGTGTGTGTGTGTGTGTGTTCCACCACTCTTCTCCTGACAATCTTCTCCATGACTTTGCATACTATACATGTCAGTGACACTGGTCTGTAGTTTAGTGCTTCATGTCTGTCTCCTTTTTTAAAGATTGGGACTACATTTGCTGTCTTCCATGCCTCAGGCAATCTCCCTGTTTCGATAGATGTATTGAATATTGTTGTTAGGGGTACATATAGTGCCTCTGCTCCCTCTCTCAGGACCCATGGAGAGATGTTATCTGGCCCCATTGCCTTTCAGGTATCTAGCTCACTCAGAAGCCTCTTCACTTCTTCCTCGGTTGTGTGTACCGTGTCCAGCACCTGGTGATGTGCCACACCTCTCTGTCCCTCTGGAGCCCCTTCTGTCTCCTCTGTGAACACTTCTTTGAATCTCTTGTTGAGTTCCTCACATACTTCACGGTCATTTCTTGTTGTCTCTCCTCCTTCCTTCCTTAGCCTGATTACCTGGTCCTTGACTGTTGTTTTCCTCCTGATGTGGCTGTATAACAGCTTTGGGTCAGATTTTGCTTTCGCTGCTATGTCGTTTTCATATTGTCGTTGGGCCTCCCTTCTTATCTGTGCATATTCGTTTCTGGCTCTACGACTGCTCTCCTTATTCTCCTGGGTCCTTTGCCTTCTATATTTCTTCCATTCCCTAGCACACTTGTTTTTTGCCTCCTTGCACCTTTGGGTGAACCATGGGCTCATCCTGGCTTTTTCATTATTCCTGTTTCGCTTGGGTACAAACCTCTCTTCAGCCTCCTTGCATTTTGTTGCTACATATTCCATCATCTCATTAACTGACTTCCCTGCCAGTTCTTTGTCCCACTGAACCTCGTTCAGGAAGTTCCTCATTCCCGTGTAGTCCTCTTTCCTGTAGTTTGGTTTCATTTGTCCTTGCCTTCCTGCTTCCCCCTCCACTTGTAGCTCTACTGTGTATTCGAAGCTCAAAACCACATGATCGCTGGCCCAAGCGGTCTTTCATATGTGATGTCCTCAATATCTGCACTGCTCAAGGTGAATACTAAGTCCAGTCTTGCTGGCTCATCCTCTCCTCTTTCTCTTGTAGTGTCCCTTACGTGTTGGTACATGAAGTTTTCCAGTACCACTTGAATCATCTTAGCCCTCCATGTATCTTGGCCCCCATGTGGCTCCAATTTCTCCCATTCGATCTCCTTGTGGTTAAAGTCGCCCATGATCAGGAGCTTTGCCCTGCATACATGAGCTCTTCTGGCCACTGCAGCCAGTGTGTCAACCATCGCTCTATTGTTCTCGTCATACTCATGCCCTGGTCTCCTGCTGTTCTGTGGTGGGTTATACATCACTGCAATTGCCACCTTGGGACCTCCAGAGTGAAGCGTTCCCGCTATGTAATCACTTTCTTCTCCGCTGTCTCCTCTCTCCAGCTCATCAAAATTCCATCGGTGTTCGATCAGCAATGCCACTCCTCCACCCCCCCATGTTCCTTCTGTCTTTCCTCAGGATCTGGTATCCCATTGGAAAGATGGCATCTGTTATCATACCTGTAAGCTTGGTTTCTGTGAGTGCTATGATGTCCGGTGATGTCTCTTGACTCTTTCGTGCCACTCCTCCCACTTGTTTGTTATTCCATCAGCGTTTGTGTACCATACCTTCAGTTTCCTTTCCAATACTGCGGTTTGGGGGCCTGTGGGGGCGGGAGTCCTGGTAGCATACTGTGGGATTCTATGATTGGGGGTTGGGTAGAAGCTGTGGGTATGGATTGTAGTTTGTGTTGGGATGGTGTGATAGGTTGTGGGGTTCTGAGGATAATTGTGTGTGTGCTTGCCCTTGCTTCTCTGTTCTGCTCTGACTGACCTCTGCTGGTTCCATCCTTGTTTCCTTTCCTATCTCCTTTCGCTTTTTTGTCCTCTCCCTCAGCTGCTGTCTCTCTGTTTGTGTTCTGTCTCTGTCTAGGAACACCTTCTTGTACTCTTCCAAGTTTTTCAACCTTGGTTTCTCTTGGAGGATCCTGTTCCTCACTGTTTCTATCCTGAGAATCAGCTTGATTGGTTGGTTTCTCCCCTTCACATACCCCCCTATTCTCTGAAAATTTACAATCTCGTCCATGTCTTCTTCCCCTATTTCCGTGATGATTTTCCCAATCTCCTTTCTTTCTTCCTGCCATCTTTCAGTGTGTGTCTTTTCCTCTCTCTCCCGAAGCCCATGGATAAACACTGATTTTGCCCTTTCCTCCTCCCATTGCCTCTCCCTCTGTGACTCTGGTTCCTGTCTGTATATGGTCATTTTCTCCCTTGATTTTTCCATTGGCTCTTGGTAGCATGGTTGTGCCTCAGCATTCGACTTATCTCTCTCTCTCTATCTGCACCCAGCTGCTCTTTCCTTTTACTCCCTGACCCTTCTTTGCAGGCTGATATGACCTTAGCATAATTCATATCTCCTTTCTTCCTGTTCATCCTCTCAGCTTCATATGCTGTGTCTTCTCTGGTCACTGCCCCTGAGACTTGCTTCAGCCTGTTTACCTCAAACTCTAGGACCCTTACCCTGTCTACTGCAGTTTCAACTTGTGCCTCCCATTTCTTCGTCTCCTTCTCCAACCTTTTTTTCCATTTCGCAGAGAGCTCTTTCTCCATTTTTTCAGAAAGCTGTCCTGATTTTCTCTCCCATTCTTGCTCCATCCTTCTCCACTGCTCCTCCATCCATTCCTCCCTACCAATACCATTGTCATCTGATCCCTGATTCCTACGAGTCCCAACCATTTTTTTTATTTAGTAAAGGAAAGAGAGAGAAAGAGAGAGAGAGAGAGAGAGAGAGAGAGAGAGAGAGAGAGAGAGAGAGAGAGAGAGAGAGAGAGAGACAGAGAGAGACAGAGAGAGACAGAGCCAGAGCCAGAGAGAGAGAGAGAGAGAGAGAGAGAGAGAGAGAGAGAGAGAGAGAGAGAGAGAGAGAGAGAGAGAGAGAGAGAGGGGGGAAAGGTAGAAGGAGCACCTCTAACTCGCATCTTTCAGCACTGCCTAGTACAGTGTAAATTGCCCTCTCTATGTAAAGAGGCAAATGTAGTCCCTGTTCACAAAAAGAAGAGCAGAGCAGAAATCAGCAACTACAGACCAGTGTCACTCCTGTCAATCACTGGTAAGATCCTTGAGACAATAATCTCAAGACAAATGACAGAGTTTTTTGACTACCACTCACTACTTTGTGATCGTCAATATGGCTTCAGGAAAGGTTACTCTGCTGCTGATCTGTTATTAAACCTCTCCACTAAGTGGCACCAGTCACTGGATGAATCCAAAGTCAGCTGTGTGGTAGCACTGGACATTGCTGGCGCTTTCGACCGGGTGTGGCACCAGGGCCTCTTAGCAAAACTTCAAGCACTGGGAATTGCAGGCTCTACGCTATGTCTCCTCAGTGATTACCTTCATGGTAGATCTCTAAGTGTAGTTCTCAATGGAACGGAATCAGCAAGACATCCTATTGGGGCAAGTGTTCCACAAGGAAGTGTGCTGGGTCCATTGTTATGGAATGTCTACTTCAACGACCTTCTTCATCTCATCCCAGAATCACATGCATATGCAGACGACTGTACACTGACATTCACTTATCCAAGAGAAGAAATGCCAGCTGCTCTAAGCTACATCAATCACCAGCTGAGAGCTATATCAGCTTGGGGAAATAGATGGCAGGTAACATTTGCACCTGAGAAAACGCAAATGATGATCGTCTCTAGGCACCATGATGGTAATGCTGGTGCAGTAGTAAGGATGAATGGGAGGGTGTTGGCACCTGGAGAAGAAATTGATATCCTTGGGGTGAAATTTGACTCCAAACTAACCATGAAGAACCATGTTGTAAATCTTGCAAACAAGGCAGCCAGGAAGCTTACAGCACTTCGCCGTCTCTCGCATCTGCTTGGCAGTAGGGGTTGCAAGATCCTGTACGAGGCACAAGTACGCTCACACCTTGAGTATGCTCCACTTTCTTGGTTTGCCTGCCCCCTCTCTCATCTGCGACTGCTTGACAGAGTAGAGAACAGAGCAAGACGTCTCTTCTCTCGCCTGGACCCATCTTGGATAGATCTGTCATTTCAGCAGAGCCTTCAACATAGGAGGGATGTGGGTGGCCTTACTGTTATGTACAAGACCAATATTGTCAAAATACCACACTTGGATCCACTTCGAGGACAGCGTGAAACAAGCTTTTATGCCACAAGACGGGCAGAAAGCAGCAACTTCACTCTGGCTGTACCCTTCTCCAGAACATCACTCCATCTGAGATCATACATACCCAGGATGACTCGAGTATGGAACACATTCGTACAGCATAATGATGTCAACGAGATAAAGTCAGTTGATCAAATGAAAATGCTGGCCCACAGATGGCTCCAACTTCATCCTGTTCCCTACTTGTATGTCTCATAACAATAAAAATGCTTTCAAATGAGCTGATGTAGGTAACAGCTCTTAGCTTGCCAATAAAGTTAGGAATCCTTAACCTGTAAATAGCTTGTCAATAAAGCTAGGGATCCTTAACCTTGTCAAACCCTGTGTAAAAAAAAAAAAAAAAAAAAGAGAGAGGGGGAGAGTGAAAAAGAAAAGGGGGAAAGAGTGAGAGAAAGAGAGAAGAAGAGAAGGAAAAGATAGGAGGAGAGAGGGGAGAGAGTGAGAAGGGAAAAGAGAGAGAGAGAGAGAGAGAGAGAGAGAGAGGAAGAGAGAAAAAGAGGATGAGAGAGAGGAAAAGAGAGAGGAAGAGAGAGAGAAAAAAAAAGAGAGGAAGAGAGAGAAATCGAGAGAGAGGAAGAGAGAGAGAGAGGAAGAGAGAGAAGAATAGAGAGAGAGGAAGGGAGAGAAAGAGTAAGAGAGAGAGAAAGAGACAGAGTAAGAGAGAGAGAGAGAGAAGAATAGAGAGAGAGGAAGAGAGGAAAAGAGACAAAGAGATGGAGAGAGAAGGAAGGGTTAGAGGGTCAATTCACATAAAGGTGTGAAATCCTGTAAATGTGTTTGTATGTGTATGTGTGTGTGTGTGTGTGTGTGTGTGTGTGTGTGTGTGTGTGTATGTGTGTGTGTGTGTGTGTGTGTGTGTGTGTGTGTATGTGTGTGTGTGTGTGTGTGTGTGTGTGTGTGTGTGTGTGTGTGTGTGTGTGTGTGCTACAGCTATTCAAGTGCCTAACAGCAGATCCTGTTCTCACCTAGTGTGCGTGTACTTGTGTGTGTATGCGTGTGTTTATGTAAGCAGTCCTTATTTCCCTCGTATGTACTACATATGTTTTGCGTATGTACCCTATCTCTTGGTTTCCACGTAAATTCACATAAAGGTGTGAAATCCTGTATATGTGTGTGTGTGTATGTGTGTATGTGTGTATGTGTGTATGTGTGTGTGTGTGTGTGTGTATGTTTGTATGTGTGTGTGTGTGTGTGTGTGTGTGTGCCTGTGTGTGTGTGTACTCACCTAGTTGAGGTTGCGGGGGTCGAGTCCGAGCTCCTGGCCCCGCCTCTTCACTGATCGCTACTAGGTCACTCTCCCTGAGCCGTGAGCTTTATCGTACCTCTGCTTAAAGCTATGTATGGATCCTGCCTCCACTACATCGCTTCCCAAACTATTCCACTTACTGACTACTCTGTGGCTGAAGAAATACTTCCTAACATCCCTGTGATTCATCTGTGTCTTCAGCTTCCAACTGTGTCCCCTTGTTACTGTGTCCAATCTCTGGAACATCCTGTCTTTGTCCACCTTGTCAATTCCTCTCAGTATTTTGTATGTCGTTATCATGTCCCCCCTATCTCTCCTGTCCTCCAGTGTCGTCAGGTTGATTTCCCTTAACCTCTCCTCGTAGGACATACCTCTTAGCTCTGGGACTAGTCTTGTTGCAAACCTTTGCACTTTCTCTAGTTTCTTCACGTGCTTGTCTAGGTGTGGGTTCCAAACTGGTGCCGCATACTCCAATATGGGCCTAACATACACGGTGTACAGGGTCCTGAATGATTCCTTATTAAGATGTCGGAATGCTGTTCTGAGGTTTGCTAGGCGCCCATATGCTGCAGCAGTTATTTGGTTGATGTGCGCTTCAGGAGATGTGCCTGGTGTTATACTCACCCCAAGATCTTTTTCCTTGAGTGAGGTTTGTAGTCTCTGACCCCCTAGACTGTACTCCGTCTGCGGCCTTCTTTGCCCTTCCCCAATCTTCATGACTTTGCACTTGGTGGGATTGAACTCCAGGAGCCAATTGCTGCACCAGGTCTGCAGCCTGTCCAGATCCCTTTGTAGTTCTGCCTGGTCTTCGATCGAGTGAATTCTTCTCATCAACTTCACGTCATCTGCAAACAGGGACACCTCAGAGTCTATTCCTTCCGTCATGTCGTTCACAAATACCAGAAACAGCACTGGTCCTAGGACTGACCCCTGCGGGACCCCGCTGGTCACAGGTGCCCACTCTGACACCTCGCCACGTACCATGACTCGCTGCTGTCTTCCTGACAAGTATTCCCTGATCCATTGAAGTGCCTTCCCTGTTATCCCTGCTTGGTCCTCCAGTTTTTGCACCAATCTCTTCTGTGGAACTGTGTCAAACGCCTTCTTGCAGTCCAAGAAAATGCAATCCACCCACCCCTCTCTCTCTTGTCTTACTGCTGTCACCATGTCATAGAACTCCAGTAGGTTTGTGACACAGGATTTCCCATCCCTGAAACCATGTTGGCTGCTGTTGATGAGATCATTCCTTTCTAGGTGTTCCACCACTCTTCTCCTGATAATCTTCTCCATGATTTTGCATACTATACATGTCAGTGACACTGGTCTGTAGTTTAATGCTTCATGTCTGTCTCCTTTTTTAAAGATTGGGACTACATTTGCTGTCTTCCATGCCTCAGGCAATCTCCCTGTTTCGATAGATGTATTGAATATTGTTGTTAGGGGTACACATAGCGCCTCTGCTCCCTCTCTCAATACCCATGGGGAGATGTTATCTGGCCCCATTGCCTTTGAGGTATCTAGCTCACTCAGAAGCCTCTTCACTTCTTCCTCGGTTGTGTGTACCGTGTCCAGCACCTGGTGATGTGCCACACTTCTCCGTCTTTCTGGAGTCCCTTCTGTCTCCTCTGTGAACACTTCTTTGAATCTCTTGTTGAGTTCTTCACATACTTCACGGTCATTTCTTGTTGTCTCTCCTTCTTCCTTCCTTAGCCTGATTACCTGGTCCTTGACTGTTGTTTTCCTCCTGATGTGGCTGTACAACAGTTTCGGGTCAGATTTGGCTTTCGCTGCTAAGTCATTTTCATATTGTCTTTGGGCCTCCCTTCTTATCTGTGCATATTCGTTTCTGGCTCTACGACTGTTCTCCTTATTCTCCTGGGTCCTTTGCCTTCTATATTTCTTCCATTCCCTAGCACACTTGGTTTTTGCCTCCCTGCACCTTTGGGTAAACCATGGGCTCATCCTGGCTTTTTCATTAATCCTGTTACCCTTGGGTACAAACCTCTCCTCAGCCTCCTTGCATTTTGTTGCTACATATTCCATCATCTCATTAACTGGCTTCCCTGCCAGTTCTCTGTCCCACTGAACCCCGTTCAGGTAGTTCCTCATTCCTGTGTAGTCCCCTTTCTTGTAGTTTGGCTTCATTCGTCCTGGCCTTCCTGCTTCTCCCTCCACTTGTAGCTCTACTGTGTATTCGAAGCTTAAAACCACATGGTCACTGGCCCCAAGGGGTCTTTCATATGTGATGTCCTCGATATCTGCACTACTCAAGGTGAATACTAAGTCCAGCCTTGCTGGTTCATCCTCTCCTCTCTCTCTTGTAGTGTCCCTTACGTGTTGGCACATGAAGTTTTCCAGTACCACCTCCATCATCTTAGCCCTCCATGTATCTTGGCCCCCATGTGGGTCCAAGTTCTCCCAATCGATCTCCTTGTGGTTAAAGTCACCCATGATCAGGAGCTTTGCCCTGCATGCATGTATGTGTGTGTGTGCGTGTGTGTGTGTGTGTGTGTGTGTGTTTGTGTGTGTATGTATGTGTGTGTGTGTGTGTGTGTGTGTGTGTGTGTGTGTGTGTGTGTGTGTGTGTGTGTGTGTGTGTGTATGTGTGTATGTGTGTGTGTGTGTGTGTGTGTGTGTGTGTGTGTATGTGTGTGTGTGTGTGTGTGTGTATGTGTGTATGTGTGTGTGTGTGTTTGTGTGTGTGTGTGTGTGCGTGTGTGTGTGCGTGTGTGTGTGTGTGTATGTGTGTGTGTGTGTATGTGTGTATGTGTGTGTGTGTGTGTATGGGTGTGTATGTTTGTGTGTGTATGTGTGTGTATGTGTGTGTGTTTGTGTGTGTGCGTGTATGTGTGTGTGTGTATGTGCGTGTGTGTGTGTGTGTTTGTGTGTGTGTGTGTGTGTGTGTGTGTTTGTGTGTGTGTATGTGTGTTTGTGTGTGTGTGTGTGTGTGTGTTTGTGTGTGTGTGTGTGTGTGTGTATGTGTGTGTGTGTGTGTGTGTGTGTGTGTGTGTGTGTGTGTTTGTGTGTGTGTGTGTGTATGTGTGTGTGTGTGTGTGTGTGTGTGTGTGTGTGTGTGTGTGTGTGTGTGTGTGTGTGTGTGTGCAGTCTTCTCCCAGTACAGACTGAGTTACTTGGTTTATTTCATTGTAATTTAAATCCCTCTACAGAATTGTGGCTCTTTTTCTCCTGGTTATATTCTCGTGCCTCATTCACTTTCCTACTGCCCAGTGGAGCATCAAATTACTAAACTACTATACTATTTTCTTGAGTTTCTCGGCCATTTTTCTCCTATATACTTGTTAAATACATTAATGTTCAGCGTTCTTAACTGAAGACTCCACTATTTTCTGTTGTATTCCTCTGGGAACATTACTTAGGTTATTATTTCCAAGAGTTTTGTCTCTGTGAGAGTTATAATGTCTGGCTTCTTGTCTGATACTTAAGTTGTTTATCTCACTGATCTTGTTTGTAATTCAGTTTGCATTCATGTGCCACACTCTTGTGCCTTCTGTTGTCCACTTTCTGTTGGTAATTTTTGCTTTGTATCTATCCAGTATTGAGGTTTGTTTATGATAGAAGGTGAGGACAAATAGTGGATATGCGAATAAAAATTATGAGCGGGAGACAATGAGTGAACGATACAAATAAGTATAGCTAAAGGTGCATGATGGATAAGGGGGTTGAATTTTGGAATGGCGAAGTAGAGGTCGCTAGGAAAGGTTGATGGGGAGGGAGGGCCAGAAAGAGTTATGGGATACCCAAAATATCAGGGATTGGCATAAATATTTTTTGTTGGGTAAAGATCAAGAGGTAAAGTGAGAGGGGCTGAGAGTGGAGTGAGAGGGGCTGAGAGTGGGGTGAGAGGGGCTGAGA
>NC_091323.1:8272891-8302891 GCF_038502225.1 Cherax quadricarinatus | reverse complement strand
GCTTGTCATTTTGCAGGTCTGCTTGTCATTTTACAGGTCTGCTATCATTTTGCAGGTCTGCTAGTCATTTTGCAGGTCTGCTAGTCATTTTGCAGGTCTGCTAGTCATTTTGCAGGTCTGCTAGTCATTTTGCAGGTCTACTTGTCATTTTGCAGGTCTGCTTGTCATTTTGCAGGTCTGCTTGTCATTTTGCAGGTCTGCTTGTCATTTTGCAGCTCTGCTAGTCATTTTGCAGCTCTTCTTTGGACCTTTTCTAACTTATCCAATTTTTTTGTCATGCGTAGACACAGCCCCGCTGCTACATTTTGCAGTTCTGTGGTAACATTACACAGTAGCCAGCCAGTACGCAGCTGTGTTTAACAGTTCATCAGTGTGCCACAGTCTGATGCACATAATCTTAAGGTGACTGTTTGTTTGTTATCAGTAACTCGTAGATCCTTCCCTGTGTCTGACACAGTATTTTGTTACATAATCTATATTCTTCGTGTATATGAATAGCAAACAATACCCACAAGATGAGAAATATAGTCACATGTTGCATATGTTTCTATATTTTTCTTCTTCATCTATATTCTTCATGTTGACGGATTTCATTTTTTTTCATTTTCATTACATGGGATTTATTTATATTGAATTTCATTATTAATTTATTACTCCATTTGCTCAATTTATCCAAGTTTTCCTGCAGTGATTTACAGTTCTATTCCTTATTTCTGTTCCTTATTCGCAAAAATGTTTATCCTATTTTCTATTTTTTTAGTAGGTCATTTATATAAATTAAAAAGCAGTTAGAGATTATAGAAGCAAGTACAGATCCTTGTGGCACCCCAATGTTGACATCTCCCCACGAGGGTATTTTTCTTATAGTTGTTAACAGTTTCTTCTCCAATAGAAAGTCTTTCACAAACCATACCCCCGGCCGGGATTGAACCCGCGGTCATAGTCTCAAAACTCCAGCCCGTCGCGTTAGCCACTAGACCAGCTAGCCACAATAAGATTCATCCAACTAGGTATATTTCTACACCATAGGAAGGTTAGCACAGCTGGAGATTCGTCTGTAAAAACTTGCATTTGTGGTCACAGTGGTGCCTGTGCTAACCTTCCTATGGTGTAGAAATATACCTAGTTGGACGAATCTTATTGTGGCTAGCTGGTCTAGTGGCTAACGCGACGGGCTGGAGTTTTGAGACTCTATGACCGCGGGTTCAATCCCGGCCGGGGGTATGGTTTGTTTGCAATCGTGTCATTACGATTTCTTGAGTAAAGTCTTTCACAGTTTTTCGTGACTTTGGTCATAGCTTAATACACCTGATATACAATAAATGAATTTATGAAGCAGAAACTGAATTGTTTACTCGTTAATAAGTTATTTTCTCTTCGTATATTTTATCCGCTTTCCTCTGATCGTTTTTTACTGGTATTTCTTCCAACACTGTCAACAAGATTGATAGGTGATTTAAAGGGTCTTTCCTGTAACCATTTTTAAATTTCGGCACAATGTGTGCCATCTTCCATCTGTTGCCAGTTTACCTTCCTATGCAAAGCAACCACAGGGGGAGTTGGATGATAGCTCTAGGTCTTTCGTGTTGCATTCAACACATCAGGAGTTTACAGTGTTGCAAGCTCCTGATGATATGATGTGATCGTGTTTGCTTGGACCTCTTTTCTGCAACATTACAAGCTCCTGATAATATGTTGATTGTAACATGAAAGACTTAGAGCTATCATTCAACTCACCCCGTTGTTGTTTTGCATCTTGTATCGCTTGTTCGCGATATTTGCATATTATCCTCTTATCCAAAGTGCACAAAATAAACACTTCTTCACCTTCTTTGAAACTCATCATTATATCCCAGATGGTCCAGCTTTTTTCTTTGCCAGTATCCAGAAGTAATATATTTTTTAATTCTCTGTATTTCAGTATTCCTTATTTCAGTTATCTGTTTAGATTTAAATCTTTATAATTAAAGTAACTTCATTTGAAAGAACGAGTTGACACTTTTTAACTCGTCCATTTCTTCAGCTTCAGTGAATTTGTCATTGTAATTTGTCATTGTAATTTGTCATTGTAATTTGTCATTGTAATTTGTCATTGTAATTTGTCATTGTAATTTATCATTGTAATTTGTCATTGTAATTTGTCATTGTAATTTGTCATTGTAATTTGTCATTATAATTTGACTTTAACATTTAGTTTACTTTTGTCAGACTTGAATAAGAGAGTTAATATTGCCTTGCTTTTATCCACTATATATTTATTTTTCAAAGTTTATTTCTTCCTATATTTATATTGTTTACTCTCTTGTTTGTTTGAGTATTTTAAGTTTCTTGATTGACTTCTTTCATATATTACTTTCAAATTCTTTCTTCCTTTTCACAGTTCTCCATCACCTTCCCATACACACTTATTAATTATTTGGTCTTGTATATATATTTTTTTTGGGGGGAGGGGGTTAAAAACTGTTTGAATCTATTTTCATATAAGTTACAGAACCGTTTGTTTATATTATTTATATCTGTTCCATTTAGTTTTTCTAAAATAATGTCTTAACGTATTATATTTCCCTTATACTATAGTCTCTCCTCTTTGATATTTCTTATTATTTCTCCCAGATCATGTTTAACAGAATATGTTTTGCTCAGTAGAACATGATCACTCTAGGCCTTGTCGCTGAACCGATCAGTTAGGCTATTAGTACTAGCCGAACGCAGTTCAAGGTATGTAGCACAGTTTTGCTGATCAAGACCTTACTTTAGGAACCTCCCTAGTTTATCTCTGAAGACAGCTAGGGGTCTGTTAGCAAGTTATCTTGTAGGATGGCAGAGTATTAATGAGTCTTGCTGACTCACTGCTGTATTGTTTTTCATTCTCTCTTGCTTTTACAGAGAGTGATTGAAGCTCGCAAGTTTCGGATCAGTCTCTCCAGAACTTTCCAGGTGTAACCTATGATGTATCTCGCCTATGTTTTAAGGAGTATGCGTTCCAGTCTCAGGTTATTTTGCTGTAATCTCTAGCCACCTTTGCAACTGATTCATAACAAATTACATTCTATCAGGCCGAATTTAGGATCCTGGTCTTCTTATCGTGACTGGGAGACTACGCTTTCCCGTCTTCGCATCAGGCACACACGTCTCCCTCATGGGTATCTCATGGAGAGGCGCACAATTCCACTCTGTGCGAATTGTCAGGTTCCAATTACAGTTTGCCATATTTGTTGAACTGTCCAGTCTATCAGCGAACAAGCAGAATTTACCTTAGACGTCGTCACCGCTCAACACCCTTTATCTTGTCTCCTCGCTGACAGCCCCACCTGTGATACAGACTCCATTTTTGACTTTCTGACAGCAACAGATTTATTATACAGCTTTTGATTATACTTCCTTTAGCAGTCTTCAGCGACCTTACAACCTCTACCCTGTAGCGCTGTATGACCCTGGTGGTTTAGCGCTTAGTTTTGATTATAATAATAATCCAAGGAGTACAGTTCGATGACTTCTGGCGTTTCCAGTAATTTAGATGCAGTAATTTAAGTGCAGTGAAGGTTCTCTGTATATTCTTCAGGTGTGAAATTTCGCCTACTTTAATAGGGGCTATTAGTGTACAGCAGTGTTCGTGTACAGCGGTGCTCGTGTACAGCGGTGTTCGTGTACAGCGGTGTTCGTGTACAGCGGTGTTCGCGTACAGCTGTGTTCGTGTACAGCGGTGTTCGTGTACAGCGGTGTTCGTGTACAGCGGTGTTCGTGTACAGCAGTGTTCGTGTCTAGAGAAGTCAAGTGACTGGTCTGGCATCTCTTGTTTTGAAGGTTTTAGTTATCCAGCCTATCATGTTCCTTGTCATTGAGATATTAACAATAGTGTCATTATCACTACCCAAGGAAAATCATAGGTATTTGTTATCTGGAAAACAATCCTTCACAGACCTCCCAACCCACACGAGGTTTTCTAAAGGTGTGATGTTAGGAGGAGCTTAGAGGGGTAGTGTTTGATGGGGCCATTACGCCTGATCCATCTTCCAGGGAGCTTCATGTTACGATAACTACGATATCGTATACAGACAACTGCATTTCTCATGTCGTTTACCATTCTGTTGTAAAAAGATTGAATTCGAGAACGGCGGCCTTCGTGGACGGGTTGTACGTCTAATGTTACCTGGAGGACTCATATAAATTGCCGACGTATATATGATGGCATACCATTTGTAGATATTGTCTCATCCATCACACTACGATTGATGATGAGTTAGCAGGTCTGACTCTTATGACGGTTGACACACGTCTGTGTCGACTGAATGGAGAGGAATGTACTACACTATTACTTTAAAACAAGTAGGTACATACAACAGTATAAGATTTATAACTAGGCATGTACAGCAGTTTAAGACTGTATTATAACTAGATACATATAAGAGTTTTAGACGTTATTATAACTGTTTCACTCAAGGGAAGTTTTTTATCAAGTTATGTCTTGTTCATCTCAAGAAAAACGAGAACCTGAACAAGTGCATCAGAGATTGTTGTTTGTTCATTGTTGTTGGTTGTGGTGGTGGTGGTGACGGTGGTGGTGGTGATGGTGATGATGTTCGTGATGGTGGTGGTGACGGTGGTGGTGGTGACGGTGGTGGTGATAGTGGTGGTGACGGTGGTGGTGACGGTGGTGGTGACGGTGGTGGTGATGGTGGTGGTGGTGACGGTGGTGGTGACGGTGGTGATGGTGGTGGTGACGGTGGTGCTGGTGGTGACGGTGGTGGTGACGGTGGTGGTGACGGTGGTGGTGGTGGTGGTGACGGTGGTGGTGACGGTGGTGGTGACGGTGGTGGTGACGGTGGTGGTGTTGGTGGTGGTGGTGATGGTGATGGTGGTGGTGACGGTGATGGTGATGGTGTTGGTGATGGTGGTGGTGACGGTGATGGTGTTGGTGATGGTGGTGGTGGTGATGGTGGTGGTGACGGTGGTGGTGGTGACGGTGGTGGTGACGGTGGTGGTGGTGGTAATGGTGGTGGTGATGGTGGTGGTGACGGTGGTGGTGGTGGTGACGGTGGTGGTGGTGGTGGTGATGGTGATGATGTTGGTGATGGTGGTGGTGACAGTGATGGTGATGGTGTTGGTGATGGTGGTGGTGGTGACGGTGGTGGTGGTGGAGATGGTGGTGGTGACGGTGGTGGTGGTGGTGACGGTGGTGGTGACGGTGGTGGTGATGGTGGTGGTGACGGTGGTGGTGACGGTGGTGGTGATTGTGGTGGTGACGATGGTGGTGGTGGTGACGGTGGTGGTGGTGACGGTGGTGGTGACAATGGTGGTGGTGGTGATGGTAGTGGTAGTGGTGGTGGTGGTGACGGTAGTGGTGGTGACGGTGGTGGTAGTGGTGGTGGCAGTGGTGGTGGTAGTGGTGGTGATGGTGGTGGTAGTGGTGGTGGTGGTGACGTAGTGGTGGTGACGGTGGTGGTAGTGGTGGTGGCTGTGGTGGTGGTAGTGGTGGTGGCTGTTGCAACCCCTGAATGGGTTGCAATGATTATTATGTATATATATAATTATTACCTTTTCATTTAATTTTATATTGCTTATATTTGCGATAATAGCTAAATCGTAAATGTATTGCTTTATATCGTTATTTGACGTAGCTTCCTTTGTTAGGTAGGATGTAACATATTATGTGCTCAGTTCAAGTCTTGATTGTCTAACTACTGTAATTATCGCCCTTTGCTTGTTTCCCTGCCGGCTTCTTGTTGGGCAGCGACAGCAACCCACGGAGCTATCACGTGATCGGGGGGGGGGTGTCCTCACCTCGCCTGAAGTATTCAGTCTGGTCTAGACTCTCTTGGTGGTTGGACAGATTGTCTGTCTCATTATTCTTGTTAGTTCTGTAGAACTCTGTTCACAGAACATTGTATAGACTTAGTGATTTTCGACGTTGTATTGAGGTTGTGTGTCGCATAGACACTCTAAACAACTCAGGTCCTGAACTGTAGCATATGACCTAATTTGTACTGGTTTCTGTGTATTATCACAGTCGGGGATTTTCTTATGCTGAACTTAGATTCAGTAGTATGGGAGTTTTGTAACTTTTGTGGAGGATCTGCTGATGGTCCCTACTTAGCGTCGTTATATTATCTCCTTGTTCCTGATTCTGTGTCGCAGTTGCTTGTTGTATTGCTATTGGGCTTTAGCATTCTTTGTTGTTGTTCAAGTAGACTGTTCTGGTTGCCAGTCGGTCAAGAAGTTAGTTTATTTGAGGACTTTGTCAGTCACTTGTTTAAGTCTAGTCGAGTCGTGAGACATAACGAACTACTTGGAGCACTTACACGCATACACATACTTGTACATATTTGTAATATCTTATTAAATGTTAATGTACCAGACGGTACTTAAGAATTATAAATGTGATATGTGCTTTCAGCACAATAATATTGTACTTGAGAGAAGTGATATTATGTTGATTACTGTGATTAATTTAATTTAATTTAATTTGATAATATACCTCTAGACTTAATAAATTTATTAAATTTTAATTTCTCTAGTTAGTAGCCTACCAGTTGTAATCCTGAAGCACTATTGAATAATACTGAATTCTAATGGATAATTGGACCAGGATACTGACTACTTGTTACGAAAACCCAGTAACAGGCTGGATGCTAGAAGGGCAGTCCTTTCTAGTATTCACTGGAGATCTCTAAGCTTTTAGAATCGCGTTTTTTGTAACAAATGGGGGCCTGTCTGGGATGCTCTTGATCCAAGGTGTTGGAGAAATTGTCCATTTTGAAATACTAGTAACTGATGGTCAAACGCTTTGAGTACTTTCCTAATCTGAAGACTGAGTTTAGTCTTGTACAACATACCAGGTGGATGTATGTACCTGACTGAGTCTCTTGATCCAAGGAGATGGAAATACTGTTTGAGTTCTAGCTCTAAGACAACCAACACTAAAATTCCTATCAGGATTATAGTTTCCCATAATCACTCTCTCGTAGTACAATTATTTTTGTGATGTATGCCAAAGTGAAACAGTTAATTGATACTCTGACTTTGTCTGAGTTAAGTACATTAAAACTGCAGACGTGTTGGCGAGTAGCCAAATATCTCGGTGTGACGTATAACAGGAATTACACCACAGAAACTGTCAGAGCGTTAATTAAAGATATATTGTTTCCTGCTCATACAGAGATGTCTGATTATGATTCAGATTCAGAAAGCCTAGTGTCACAATTAGGAAGTATGAATATTTGATGAAGTAGAAGTAAGAGCAACTAAGGCAGAAGTGAGCCTAGTGTCTGAGCCTAGTGTAGCTCAGTTCTCGCTCACGCCTTCCCTCCTAACTGTTAGCTTGACGCAGCCACATACTAGTACAGTGGATGCTACACCAATATCTACTTATCCTAGACCAGATCTAGACTCTCTAGGGACTGTTGAACAAAGTGTCCGACCTAAGGACCGTCCAGACCATGTTAATTTCCCTACTCCTCCATTACCCTCTGGTCCTATCTCTCAGGAACAGTTTAAGAGGTTTGAACACCTCATTATGTTGCAGACTGCACAAATAGAGGCACAGAGGAAATTGAACGAAGAAGATTTCCAAAGAGAAAATGTTCGTCTGGGAAGGCAACAGACTGATAGATCACAGGACACATTTAATGTGCAGAAAGCTGCATCCATGGTTCCTAAGTTTTTTGAGAGTGACTTAGACACCTATTTTGATGTTTGAGAACCAAGCACGTGCTATGAACTGGCCACGTAAGCACTGGGCAACCTTGTTGCATACAGCGTTGACAGGAAGAGCTCAAACTTGTACTGCTGCTTTACCATTTGCCAAGTACATTAGTTATGACGCTGTCAAACAAACTATTCTAGAGACATATAACTTGTAAGTTATCAAAGAGCATTTCGTACGTTACAACGACGACAAGATCAAACTTGTGTAGAATTTGCTCGTGAGAAAAAAGTTGCTTTTGAGAGATGGTCTAGAGCTGACAAGTGTAACAACTACAACAGCCTTGTTCAGTTGTTACTACACGAAGAGTTTAACAACTGTATGCCTGCTGACATACAAGAATATCTGATCGATCATACTACCTCAGATATTCTGGAAACTGCAGCATTAGCAGACAATTACAAGATTTCTCACAAACTTGTACGTACTAAAAAACACAGAAACAAGGTAACTAAAAATTGTCCTAGAAGGTGGCAACCTAAATCAGCTGCTCATTGCCGGCCTGATGTACCTGCTACTGTAACTTCTCATATCTTTACCATGAAAACTCACTATCCTGAATCTGTCTCTGTGGCTAGACAGAAATCTGATATCGAGAAGAAGAAAGTTAAATGTACCTATTGTAACAGAAAAGGACATGCTAGAGAGTATTGCTATAAGTTAGAAAGAGATACGAGAGACAGTCGTGTGGCTGGCGCCCCCACTCAAGTCGTATCCTCTTCCGAGCAACAAAGGCACCAAAATCCTAGTAATACCTCTGCTCCTACTGTTTTAGATAATGTTACTCAGGATAGATGACTAGCGTCAGAAAGTGTATCTGACGAAAAGATTCGTTCAGCGATGAGTCCTTACTTTTCAAGAGGTAGAATAGGATTTGACGAATCACATCTGAGATAATTACTTTCAGAGACACTGGCAGTTATCTCACGTTATTAAGAGAAGATGTACTGCCCATAACTGATGATACCTATTGCAAGATAGATGTATTGTTAGAAGCCTATGGAGGGGCTGTTATAAAAGTGCCTCTGCACAAAGTTTATATTCAAACAAGCTATTATACTGGTTATATTTCAGTGGGTATATCCAGTGGTGTATTTCCCATCAGGTCAGTGGACTTGTTGATAGGGAACGATATCCTTCATGCTGGTATATGTAAAGAACCACTTGTGATTGATAATAACACTGATGATAAGTATGCCATTGAAGTTTGTAGAGAGAAGTCTATTTTATTTCCTCTCAGCACAATTACTAGAGCTATGTCAAAGATACAACAACCATCCTTGTCTCCTGTTGACTTAGTGGATGACAATGATTTGGGGTTAAATATGTTGTTTAGTGACGCTCTGCGCCCCGGATCATTAACACTGACTCCCCCCGGTCATCAACCTAGTCAAGACACAACTGACGTTAAATTTCTAATTCATGACGATTTAATCAAGGATCAGTTTGTTGATCAGTCACTAGAAAGACTGAGAGATATAGCAGTTACTGAGAGTGAAGCAAAGGATCTCGATAATTGTTACTATTATAGTAACGGTGTACTGATGGAGAAAAATACATGTAAGTTGTCAGCTGATAGTGTTTCCACCACAGTCAAGCATCTAGTAGTGTTACCAGTTACATTTCATGAACAAGCCATTGATTTTGCTCACAATAGTCCCATAGGAGGACATTTGGGTGTCAAGAAGACACTCGGTAAACTAGCAAAACATTTTACTTGGCCTAAAATGAAGGAAACAGTAGCTGATCATGTGCGACGTTGCCACGTGTGTCAAGTGACAGGCAAGCCAGCGCACACACCTCCACCTACACCTCTCACTGAGTTCATTAGTAGCAAAGTTCAGTTCATCTGGACTAGAGATTGTTCAGACTCGTTCAAAAGGTTGAAGCATCTGCTTTCCTCTGCTCCAGTGTTGAGTCCTAATTTCAATCTTCCCTTCTTTTTACATATAGATGCGAGTGGTTATGCAGTGGGTGCTGTGCTGCTCCAACAGTCAACATCCACTGATATTCTCCATCCTATATGTTAGTATTCATCTAAACTTAAACGACACCAGAAAAATTATGCCACTATTGAGGATGAGGCTCTAGCTCTTGTGGTGTCCTTGGAACCTTTTGACGAGTATTTGGGCACTTCCCCATTTAAAATTTACGTAATTTTATGCCCAAATACCTTTTGTTACTTGCTATGTCAAATTCAGTAAAGTAACTTAATCCCTCCAGCCCATATTAATTATGTATACTCATTGTTAATTAATCTATTCATATATTCACAGTATTGATGTGTATGAGGAGGAGACATAAGCTGAGTGTTGAGTGGGTAGTGTCGTGTGCGCGATGTACTGCGTGACGCAACACTGTCCTGCCGCAGACCCCCCCCCTTACTACACACCTTAAGCTGTTTCATACTCAGATGTCCATACTGCATAGCATTCCACAACCACTACTTAAGAGTGGAATGCAGTCTCCTCTACTATGATCGAGCCTCATCGTGTCAGGCTCATCTACGCTATCCTGTCTCTACACTGATGTACATAACCACGAGTATGCAGAGATACGATACTGTGTACTGCCCTAGTCTAGGGGCATATCCTAGTGACAGACGCTGTGAAATGATAGAAGTGCTTGGCACAAGAGTGACTCTGATCAATATTTATATTAAATTGTATTGATATGAGTAATCAGTAATAATGTGAAAGACATTAATGCAACTCCTAGTGCGACCGTCTGTCGTGTTGGGGGGGGGGGGTGTTGCAACCCCTGAATGGGTTGCAATGATTATTATGTATATATATAATTATTACCTTTTCATTTAATTTTATATTGCTTATATTTGCGATAATAGCTAAATCGTAAATGTATTGCTTTATATTGTTATTTGACTTAGCTTCCTTTGTTAGGTAGGATGTAACATATTATGTGCTCAGTTCAAGTCTTGATTGTCTAACTACTGTAATTATCGCTCTTTGCTTGTTTCCCTGCCGGCTTCTTGTTGGGCAGCGACAGCAACCCACGGAGCTATCACGTGATCGAGGGGGGGGGGTGTCCTCACCTCGCCTGAAGTATTCAGTCTGGTCTAGACTCTCTTGGTGGTTGGACAGATTGTCTGTCTCATTATTCTTGTTAGTTCTGTAGAACTCTGTTCACAGAACATTGTATAGACTTAGTGATTTTCGACGTTGTACTGAGGTTGTGTGTCGCATAGACACTCTAAACAACTCAGGTCCTGAACTATAGCTTATGACCTAATTTGTACTGGTTTCTGTGTATTATCACAGTCGGGGATTTTCTTATGCTGAACTTAGATTCAGTAGTATGGGAGTTTTGTAACTTTTGTGGAGGATCTGCTGATGGTCCCTACTTAGTGTCGTTATATTATCTCCTTGTTCCTGATTCTGTGTCGCAGTTGCTTGTTGTATTGCTATTGGGCTTTAGCATTCTTTTTGTTGTTCAAGCAGACTGTTCTGGTTGCCAGTCGGTCAAGAAGTTAGTTTATTTGAGGACTTTGTCAGTCACTTGTTTAAGTCTAGTCGAGTCGTGAGACATAACGAACTACTTGGAACACTTACACGCATACACATACTTGTACATATTTGTAATATCTTATTAAATGTTAATGTACCAGACGGTACTTAAGAATTATAAATGTGATATGTGCTTTCAGCACAATAATATTGTACTTGAGAGAAGTGATATTATGTTAATTACTGTGATTAATTTAATTTAATTTAATTTGATAATATACCTCTAGACTTAATAAATTTATTAAATTTTAATTTCTCTAGTTAGTAGCCTACCAGTTGTAATCCTGAAGCACTATTGAATTATACTGAATTCTAATGGATAATTGGACCAGGATACTGACTACTTGTTACGAAAACCCAGTAACAGGCTGGATGCTAGAAGAGCAGTCCTTTCTAGTATTCACTGGAGATCTCTAAGCTTTTAGAATCGCGTTTTTTTGTAACAGTGACGGTGGTGGTAGTGGTGGTGACGGTGGTGGTAGTGGTGGTGGCGGTGGTTGTGGTAGTGGTGGTGGCGGTGGTGGTAGTGGTGGTGGTGGTAGTGGGGGGGTATTACCTCCTTACCCTCCTTATTACCGGGTGAGTTAGTAGAGAGTTTTGGAAGGGGCAGCAGGTAAGGTAGAGGCTGCTACCAGTTAGGTTTGCCAGGTGATGGTTACAAGTGTTGATCTGAATCTTTGGCAATGTTTGCAATACAGGTTGAGGTGTTTTATGCAGACTGAACCATGGTTGTCGCGGCACTGGGCGAGTCGTGAGTATCACACGCATTCCCATTCTCTCCCATTCTACTGGCTCTGAAAGACTTAAGAGTTTAGCGCTTTCCCGTGAACAGAATAATCAGGAGGTAAAAGATTAGAACAGAGTAAAGAGATACTAGGACTATAGAAGTATTAAGAAGATATATAGGCGCAGTTCACTTGGGCATAGCGCAGTTCACTTGGGCATAGCGCAGTTCACTTGGGCATAGCGCAGTTCAGTAGGGCATAGCGCAGTTCATGTGGGCATAGCGCAGTTCACTTGGGCATAGCGCAGTTCACGTGGGCATAGCGCAGTTCACGTGGGAATAGCGCAGTTCAGTAGGGCATAGCGCAGTTCACGTGGGCATAGCGCAGTTCACGAGGGCATAGCGCAGTTCACGTGGGCATAGCGCAGTTCACGTGGGCATAGCGCAGTTCACGTGGGCATAGTGCAGTTCAGTAGGGCATAGCGCAGTTCACGTGGGCATAGCGCAGTTCACGAGGGCAGAGCGCAGTTCACGTGGGCATAGCGCAATTCACGTGGGCATAGCGCAGTTCATGTGGGCATAGCGCAGTCCACGTGGGCATACCGCAGTTCACGTGGGCATAGCGCAGTTCACTTGGGCATAGCGAAGTTCACTTGGGCATAGCGCAGTTCACTTGGGCATAGCGCAGTTCACTTGGGCATAGCGCAGTTCACGTGGGCATAGCGCAGTTCACGTGGGCATAGCGCAGTTCACTTGGGCATAGCGCAGTTCACTTGGGCATAGCGCAGTTCACGTGGGCATAGCGCAGTTCACGTGGGCATAGCGCAGTTCATGTGGGCATAGCGCAGTCCACGTGGGCATAGCGCAGTTCACGTGGGCATAGCGCAGTTCACTTGGGCATAGCGCAGTTCACTTGGGCATAGCGCAGTTCACTTGGGCATAGCGCAGTTCACTTGGGCATAGCGCAGTTTACTTGGGCATAGCGCAGTTCACGTGGGCATAGCGCAGTTTACTTGGGCATAGCGCAGTTCACGTGGGCATAGCGCAGTTCACTTGGGCATAGCGCAGTTCACTTGGGCATAGCGCAGTTTACTTGGGCATAGCGCAGTTCACGTGGGCATAGCGCAGTTCACTTGGGCATAGCGCAGTTCACTTGGGCATAGCGCAGTTCACTTGGGCATAGCGCAGTTCACTTGGGCATAGCGCAGTTCACTTGGGCAAAGCGCAGTTCACTTGGGCATAGCGCAGCTCACTTGGGCATAGCGCAGTTCACTTGGGCATAGCGCAGTTCACTTGGGCATAGCGCAGTTCACTTGGGCATAGCGCAGTTCACTTGGGCATAGCGCAGTTCACTTGGGCAAAGCGCAGTTCACTTGGGCATAGCGCAGTTCACTTGGGCATAGCGCAGTTCACTTGGGCATAGCGCAGTTCACTTGGGCAAAGCGCAGTTCACTTGGGCATAGCGCAGTTCACTTGGGCAAAGCGCAGTTCACTTGGGCATAGCGCAGTTCACTTGGGCATAGCGCAGTTCACTTGGGAATAGCGCAGTTCACTTGGGCATAGCGCAGTTCACTTGGGCATAGCGCAGTTCACTTGGGCATAGCGCAGTTCACTTGGGCATAGCGCAGTTCACTTGGGCATAGCGCAGTTCACTTGGGCATAGCGCAGTTCACTTGGGCATAGCGCAGTTCACGTGGGCATAGCGCAGTTCACGTGGGCATAGCGCAGTTCACGTGGGCATAGCGCAGTTCACGTGGGCATAGCGCAGTTCACTTGGGCATAGCACAAAGTTTTTCAATAACTCTGCCTCCTTCAACAGACTTACTAAACGTCTTTAGGAGAGAACACAAGTTGGTGAAAGGTGTTGATAATGAGACTCGGGTTGTGGTGCGTCACAAGCATCACCAGGTCGTCCAGCCGGGTTGTGGTGCGTCACAAGCATCACCAGGTCGTCCAGCCGGGTTGTGGTGCGTCACAAGCATCACCAGGTCGTCCAGCCGGGTTGTGGTGCGTCACAAGCATCACCAGGTCGTCCAGCCGGGTTGTGGTGCGTCACAAGCATCACCAGGTCGTCCAGCCGGGTTGTGGTGCGTCACAAGCATCACCAGGTCGTCCAGCCGGGTTGTGGTGCGTCACAAGCATCACCAGGTCGTCCAGCCGGGTTGTGGTGCGTCACAAGCATCACCAGGTCGTCCAGCCGGGTTGTGGTGCGTCACAAGCATCACCAGGTCGTCCAGCCGGGTTGTGGTGCGTGTCACAAGCATCACCAGGTCGTCCAGCCGGGTTGTGGTGCGTCACAAGCATCACCAGGTCGTCCAGCCGGGTTGTGGTGCGTCACAAGCATCACCAGGTCGTCCAGCCGGGTTGTGGTGCGTGTCACAAGCATCACCAGGTCGTCCAGCCGGGTTGTGGTGCGTCACAAGCATCACCAGGTCGTCCAGCCGGGTTGTGGTGCGTCACAAGCATCACCAGGTCGTCCAGCCGGGTTGTGGTGCGTCACAAGCATCACCAGGTCGTCCAGCCGGGTTGTGGTGCGTGTCACAAGCATCACCAGGTCGTCCAGCCGGGTTGTGGTGCGTCACAAGCATCACCAGGTCGTCCAGCCGGGTTGTGGTGCGTCACAAGCATCACCAGGTCGTCCAGCCGGGTTGTGGTGCGTCACAAGCATCACCAAGTCGTCCAGTCGGGTTGTGGTGCGTGTCACAAGCATCACCAGGTCGTCCAGCCGGGTTGTGGTGCGTCACAAGCATCACCAGGTCGTCCAGCCGGGTTGTGGTGCGTCACAAGCATCACCAGGTCGTCCAGCCGGGTTGTGGTGCGTCACAAGCATCACCAAGTCGTCCAGTCGGGTTGTGGTGCGTGTCACAAGCATCACCAGGTCGTCCAGCCGGGTTGTGGTGCGTCACAAGCATCACCAGGTCGTCCAGCCGGGTTGTGGTGCGTCACAAGCATCACCAGGTCGTCCAGCCGGGTTGTGGTGCGTCACAAGCATCACCAGGTCGTCCAGCCGGGTTGTGGTGCGTCACAAGCATCACCAGGTCGTCCAGCCGGGTTGTGGTGCGTCACAAGCATCACCAGGTCGTCCAGCCGGGTTGTGGTGCGTCACAAGCATCACCAGGTCGTCCAGCCGGGTTGTGGTGCGTCACAAGCATCAGGTCGTCCAGCCGGGTTGGGGTGCGTCACAAGCATCACCAGGTCGTCCAGTCGGGTTGTGGTGCGTCACAAGCATCACCAGGTCGTCCAGTCGGGTTGTGGTGCGTCACAAGCATCACCAGGTCGTCCAGTCGGGTTGTGGTGCGTCACAAGCATCACCAGGTCGTCCAGTCGGGTTGTGGTGCGTCACAAGCATCACCAGGTCGTCCAGCCGTGTTGTGCGTCACAAGCATCACCAGGTCGTCCAGCCGGGCTGTGGTGCGTCACAAGCATCAGGTCGTCCAGCCGGGTTGGGGTGCGTCACAAGCATCACCAGGTCGTCCAGTCGGGTTGTGGTGCGTCACAAGCATCACCAGGTCGTCCAGTCGGGTTGTGGTGCGTCACAAGCATCACCAGGTCGTCCAGTCGGGTTGTGGTGCGTCACAAGCATCACCAGGTCGTCCAGTCGGGTTGTGGTGCGTCACAAGCATCACCAGGTCGTCCAGCCGTGTTGTGCGTCACAAGCATCACCAGGTCGTCCAGCCGGGCTGTGGTGCGTCACAAGCATCACCAGGTCGTCCAGCCGGGTTGTGGTGCGTGCCACAAGCATCACCAGGTCGTTCAGCCGGGTTGTGGTGCGTCACAAGCATCACCAGGTCGTCCAGCCGGGCTGTGGTGCGTCACAAGCATCACCAGGTCGTCCAGCCGGGCTTTGGTGCGTCACAAGCATCACTAGGTCGTCCAGCCGGGTTGTGGTGCGTCACAAGCATCACCAGGTCGTCCAGCCGGGTTGTGGTGCGTCACAAGCATCACCAGGTCGTCCAGCCGGGCTGTTGTGCGTCACAAGCATCACCAGGTCGTCCAGCCGGGTTGTGGTGCGTCACAAGCATCACCAGGTCGTCCAGCCGGGTTGTGGTGCGTCACAAGCATCACCAGGTCGTCCAGCCGGGCTGTTGTGCGTCACAAGCATCACCAGGTCGTCCAGCCGGGCTGTGGTGCGTCACAAGCATCACCAGGTCGTCCAGTCGGGTTGTGGTGCGTGTCACAAGCATCACCTGGTCGTCCAGCCGGGTTGTGGTGCGTGTCACAAGCATCACCTGGTCGTCCAGCCGGGTTGTGGTGTGTCACAAGCATCACCAGGTCGTCCAGCCGGGTTGTGGTGCGTGTCACAAGCATCACCAGGTCGTCCAGCCGGGTTGTGGTGTGTACACACAAGCATCACCAGGTCGTCCAGCCGGGTTGTGGTGCGTGTCACATGCATCACCAGGTCGTCCAGCCGGGTTGTGGTGTCACAAGCATCACCAGGTAGTTTAGCCGGGTTATGGTGTCACAAGCATCACCAGGTCGTCCAGCCGGGTTGTGGTGTCACAAGCATCACCAGGTAGTTTAGCCGGGTTATGGTGTCACAAGCATCACCAGGTCGTCTAGCCGGGTTGTGGTGTGTGTCACAAGCATCACCAGGTCGTCCAGCCGGGTTGTGGTGTGTGTCACAAGCATCACCAAGTCGTCCAGCCGGGTTGTGGTGTGTGTCACAAGCATCACCTGGTCGTCCAGCCGGGTTGTGGTGCGTGTCACATGCATCACCTGGTCGTCCAGCCGGGTTGTGGTGTGTGTCACAAGCATCACCAGGTCGTCCAGCCGGGTTGTGGTGCGTGTCACATGCATCACCAGGTAGTTTAGCCGGGTTGTGGTGTCACAAGCATCACCAGGTAGTTTAGCCGGGTTATGGTGTCACAAGCATCACCAGGTCGCCCAGCCGGGTTGTGGTGTGTGTCACAAGCATCACCAGGTCGTCCAGCCGGGTTGTGGTGTGTGTCACAAGCATCACCTGGTCGTCCAGCGTGTCGCATGCATCACCTGGTCGTCCAGCCGGGTTGTGGTGTGTGTCACAAGCATCACCAGGTCGTCCAGCCGGGTTGTGGTGCGTGTCACAAGCATCACCAGGTCGTCCAGCCGGGTTGTGGTGTGTCACAAGCATCACCTGGTCGTCCAGCCGGGTTGTGGTGTGTCACAAGCATCACCAGGTCGTCCAGCCGGGTTGTGGTGCGTCACAAGCATCACCAAGTCGTCCAGTCGGGTTGTGGTGCGTGTCACAAGCATCACCAGGTCGTCCAGCCGGGTTGTGGTGCGTCACAAGCATCACCAGGTCGTCCAGCCGGGTTGTGGTGCGTCACAAGCATCACCAGGTCGTCCAGCCGGGTTGTGGTGCGTCACAAGCATCACCAAGTCGTCCAGTCGGGTTGTGGTGCGTGTCACAAGCATCACCAGGTCGTCCAGCCGGGTTGTGGTGCGTCACAAGCATCACCAGGTCGTCCAGCCGGGTTGTGGTGCGTCACAAGCATCACCAGGTCGTCCAGCCGGGTTGTGGTGCGTCACAAGCATCACCAGGTCGTCCAGCCGGGTTGTGGTGCGTCACAAGCATCACCAGGTCGTCCAGCCGGGTTGTGGTGCGTCACAAGCATCACCAGGTCGTCCAGCCGGGTTGTGGTGCGTCACAAGCATCAGGTCGTCCAGCCGGGTTGGGGTGCGTCACAAGCATCACCAGGTCGTCCAGTCGGGTTGTGGTGCGTCACAAGCATCACCAGGTCGTCCAGTCGGGTTGTGGTGCGTCACAAGCATCACCAGGTCGTCCAGTCGGGTTGTGGTGCGTCACAAGCATCACCAGGTCGTCCAGTCGGGTTGTGGTGCGTCACAAGCATCACCAGGTCGTCCAGTCGGGTTGTGGTGCGTCACAAGCATCACCAGGTCGTCCAGCCGTGTTGTGGTGCGTCACAAGCATCACCAGGTCGTCCAGCCGGGCTGTGGTGCGTCACAAGCATCACCAGGTCGTCCAGCCGGGCTTTGGTGCGTCACAAGCATCACTAGGTCGTCCAGCCGGGTTGTGGTGCGTCACAAGCATCACCAGGTCGTCCAGCCGGGTTGTGGTGCGTCACAAGCATCACCAGGTCGTCCAGCCGGGCTGTTGTGCGTCACAAGCATCACCAGGTCGTCCAGCCGGGCTGTGGTGCGTCACAAGCATCACCAGGTCGTCCAGTCGGGTTGTGGTGCGTGTCACAAGCATCACCTGGTCGTCCAGCCGGGTTGTGGTGCGTGTCACAAGCATCACCTGGTCGTCCAGCCGGGTTGTGGTGTGTCACAAGCATCACCAGGTCGTCCAGCCGGGTTGTGGTGCGTGTCACAAGCATCACCAGGTCGTCCAGCCGGGTTGTGGTGTGTACACACAAGCATCACCAGGTCGTCCAGCCGGGTTGTGGTGCGTGTCACATGCATCACCAGGTCGTCCAGCCGGGTTGTGGTGTCACAAGCATCACCAGGTAGTTTAGCCGGGTTATGGTGTCACAAGCATCACCAGGTCGTCCAGCCGGGTTGTGGTGTCACAAGCATCACCAGGTAGTTTAGCCGGGTTATGGTGTCACAAGCATCACCAGGTCGTCTAGCCGGGTTGTGGTGTGTGTCACAAGCATCACCAGGTCGTCCAGCCGGGTTGTGGTGTGTGTCACAAGCATCACCAAGTCGTCCAGCCGGGTTGTGGTGTGTGTCACAAGCATCACCTGGTCGTCCAGCCGGGTTGTGGTGCGTGTCACATGCATCACCTGGTCGTCCAGCCGGGTTGTGGTGTGTGTCACAAGCATCACCAGGTCGTCCAGCCGGGTTGTGGTGCGTGTCACATGCATCACCAGGTCGTCCAGCCGGGTTGTGGTGTCACAAGCATCACCAGGTAGTTTAGCCGGGTTATGGTGTCACAAGCATCACCAGGTCGCCCAGCCGGGTTGTGGTGTGTGTCACAAGCATCACCAGGTCGTCCAGCCGGGTTGTGGTGTGTGTCACAAGCATCACCTGGTCGTCCAGCGTGTCGCATGCATCACCTGGTCGTCCAGCCGGGTTGTGGTGTGTGTCACAAGCATCACCAGGTCGTCCAGCCGGGTTGTGGTGCGTGTCACAAGCATCACCAGGTCGTCCAGCCGGGTTGTGGTGTGTCACAAGCATCACCTGGTCGTCCAGCCGGGTTGTGGTGTGTCACAAGCATCACCAGGTCGTCCAGCCGGGTTGTGGTGCGTGTCACAAGCATCACTAGGTCGTCCAGCCGGGTTGTGGTGTGTCACAAGCATCACCAGGTCGTCCAGTCGGGTTGTGGTGCGTGTCACAAGCATCACCAGGTCGTCCAGCCGGGTTGTGGTGTCACAAGCATCACCAGGTAGTTTAGCCGGGTTATGGTGTCACAAGCATCACCAGGTCGTCCAGCCGTGTTGTTGTGTCACAAGCATCACCAGGTAGTTTAGCCGGGTTATGGTGTCACAAGCATCACCAGGTCGTCCAGCCGGGTTGTGGTGTGTCACAAGCCTCACCAGGTCGTCCAGCCGGGCTGTGGTGCGTGTCACAAGCATCACCTGGTCGTCCAGCCGGGTTGTGGTGCGTGTCACATGCATCACCTGGTCGTCCAGCCGGGTTGTGGTGTGTCACAAGCATCACCAGGTCGTCCAGCCGGGTTGTGGTGCGTGTCACAAGCATCACCAGGTCGTCCAGCCGGGTTGTGGTGTGTCACAAGCATCACCAGGTCGTCCAGCCGGGTTGTGGTGCGTGTCACAAGCATCACCAGGTCGCCCAGCCGGGTTGTGGTGCGTGTCACAAGCATCACCTGGTCGTCCAGCCGGGTTGTGGTGTGTGTCACAAGCATCACCAGGTCGTCCAGCCGGGTTGTGGTGCGTGTCACAAGCATCACCTGGTCGTCCAGCCGGGTTGTGGTGCGTGTCACAAGCATCACCTGGTCGTCCAGCCGGGTTGTGGTGCGTGTCACAAGCATCACCAGGTCGTCCAGCCGGGTTGTGGTGTGTCACAAGCATCACCAGGTCGTCCAGCCGGGTTGTGGTGCGTGTCACAAGCATCACCAGGTCGCCCAGCCGGGTTGTGGTGCGTGTCACAAGCATCACCTGGTCGTCCAGCCGGGTTGTGGTGCGTGTCACAAGCATCACCTGGTCGTCCAGCCGGGTTGTGGTGTGTGTCACAAGCATCACCAGGTCGTCCAGCCGGGTTGTGGTGCGTGTCACAAGCATCACCAGGTCGTCCAGCCGGGTTGTGGTGCGTGTCACAAGCATCACCTGGTCGTCCAGCCGGGTTGTGGTGTGTGTCACAAGCATCACCAGGTCGTCCAGCCGGGTTGTGGTGTGTGTCACAAGCATCACCAGGTCGTCCAGCCGGGTTGTGGTGCGTGTCACAAGCATCACCTGGTCGTCCAGCCGGGTTGTGGTGTGTCACAAGCATCACCAGGTCGTCCAGCCGGAGTTAAGACCCGGCTGCAGGGCCGATGATCTTACTGCACTACAGATTATAAGACACACCTGTGATACACCTGCGACCGGTTTCGAGAATTTTCCTAGTCTCTCAGCCCGGCCCTGGACCAGGCTTGTCTGGCCCTTGTCTGGTCAACCAGGCTGTTGCTGCTGGCGGCCCACTGACTAGATATCCATCACAGCTTAAGACTTTGTTCGGGGATTGCTCCATTGCCTTACATCAAGAACTCTTCACTTGGGTAGTTTTTAGTAGTTTTCTTGAATTAGATATTGATCATAGATCACTTTTCACCATTTTATATTTTCATTCCATAATAGTTACAGTAATGATCACAGAAAAACAACAATAATAAATACATTTTTGTAATTTAACTTTGGGAGAGTTGTGACCTTTTAGTGTTTTTACTGTGAGTGTGATTAATATATCGTCGTGTTTTTGAACTGTCCACCCGTGTTATGTGTGTGTGTGTGTGTGTGTGTGTGTGTGTGTGTGTGTGTGTGTATGTGTGTGAGTGTGTGTGTGTGTGTGTGTATGTGTGTGTGTGTGTGTGTGTGTGTGTGTGTGTGTGTGTGTGTATGTGTGTGAGTGTGTGTGTGTGTGTGTGTGTGTATGTTTGTGTGTGTTGTGTATGTGTGCGAGTGTGTGTACTCACCTAGTTGTGGTTGCAGGGGTCGAATCATAGCTCCTGGTCGCTACTGGGTCACTCTCTCTGTACCATGAGCTTTATCATACCTCTGATAAAGGTATTAATGGATCCTGCCTCCACTACATCGCTTCCCAGACTATTCCACTTACTGACTACTCTGTGACTGAAGAAATACTTCCTAACATCCCTGTGATTCATCTGTGTCTTCAACTTCCAATTATATCATCCCCTTGTTGCTGTGTCCCATCTGTGTGTGTGCGTGTGTGTGTGTAAGGGAGAGAGAGAGAGAGAGAGAGAGAGAGAGAGAGAGAGAGAGAGAGAGAGAAATTGATTACCAATTTGTCTGTGACTTCCCAAGAAGTCTCTTGATCCAAGAAGCTTGACCAAGAGCCTTAAGAAAGCTGGTTGTCTGTGGTTCCCCAGACGTTGCAATAAGACTGTTGTGACACCGCTGACTCTTCTATGATTATCTCTGTACTGTTACATTATTGTGAGTGTATCTTTGTAATGATTTATATGATTTTGATACCACATGGTGTGTGACCCTTGTGGGTTTAGCGCTTAGTTGTGATTATAATATATGATTGTGATACCACAACACATCTTTTTGCGTACATAGTTGTTCATGGTTACTTAGTTGTTTGTGACTACCCAGTTGTTTGTGACTACCCAGTTGTTTGTGACTACCCAGTTGTTTGTGACTACCCAGTTGTTTGTGGTTACCCAGTTGTTTGTGGTTACCCAGTTGTTTGTGGTTACCCAGTTGTTTGTGACTACCCAGTTGTTTGTGACTACCCAGTTGTTTGTGGTTACCCAGTTGTTTGTGACTACCCAGTTGTTTGTGACTACCCAGTTGTTTGTGGTTACCCAGTTGTTTGTGGTTACCCAGTTGTTTGTGACTACCCAGTTGTTTGTGACTACCCAGTTGTTTGTGGTTACCCAGTTGTTTGTGGTTACCCAGTTGTTTGTGACTACCCAGTTGTTTGTGACTACCCAGTTGTTTGTGGTTACCCAGTTGTTTGTGACTACCCAGTTGTTTGTGACTACCCAGTTGTTTGTGACTACCCAGTTGTTTGTGACTACCCAGTTGTTTGTGACTACCCAGTTGTTTGTGGTTACCCAGTTGTTTGTGGTTACCCAGTTGTTTGTGACTACCCAGTTGTTTGTGACTACCCAGTTGTTTGTGGTTACCCAGTTGTTTGTGACTACCCAGTTGTTTGTGACTACCCAGTTGTTTGTGACTACCCAGTTGTTTGTGACTACCCAGTTGTTTGTGGTTACCCAGTTGTTTGTGGTTACCCAGTTGTTTGTGACTACCCAGTTGTTTGTGACTACCCAGTTGTTTGTGGTTACCCAGTTGTTTGTGGTTACCCAGTTGTTTGTGACTACCCAGTTGTTTGTGACTACCCAGTTGTTTGTGGTTACCCAGTTGTTTGTGACTACCCAGTTGTTTGTGACTACCCAGTTGTTTGTGGTTACCCAGTTGTTTGTGACTACCCAGTTGTTTGTGGTTACCCAGTTGTTTGTGACTACCCAGTTGTTTGTGACTACCCAGTTGTTTGTGGTTACCCAGTTGTTTGTGACTACCCAGTTGTTTGTGGTTACCCAGTTGTTTGTGACTACCCAGTTGTTTGTGGTTACCCAGTTGTTTGTGGTTACCCAGTTGTTTGTGGTTACCCAGTTGTTTGTGGTTACCCAGTTGTTTGTGGTTACCCAGTTGTTTGTGACTACCCAGTTGTTTGTGGTTACCCATTTGTTTGTGACTACCCAGTTGTTTGTGGTTACCCAGTTGTTTGTGGTTACCCAGTTTGTGGTTACCCAGTTGTTTGTGACTACCCAGTTGTTTGTGGTTACCCAGTTGTTTGTGGTTACCCAGTTGTTTGTGGTTACCCAGTTGTTTGTGGTTACCCAGTTGTTTGTAATTACCCAGTTGTTTGTGGTTACCCAGTTGTTTGTAATTACCCAGTTGTTTGTGGTTACCCAGTTGTTTGTGGTTACCCAGTTGTTTGTAATTACCCAGTTGTTTGTGGTTACCCAGTTGTTTGTGGTTACCCAGTTGTTTGTAATTACCCAGTTGTTTGTGGTTACCCAGTTGTTTGTGGTTACCCAGTTGTTTGTGGATACCCAGTTGTTTGTGGTTACCCAGTTGTTTGTAATTACCCAGTTGTTTTTGGTTACCCAGTTGTTTATGGTTACCCAGTTGTTTGTGGTTACCCAGTTGTTTGTGGTTACCCAGTTGTTTGTGGATACCCAGTTGTTTGTAATTACCCAGTTGTTTGTGGTTACCCAGTTGTTTGTAATTACCCAGTTGTTTGTGGTTACCCAGTTGTTTGTGGTTACCCAGTTGTTTGTGGATACCCAGTTGTTTGTAATTACCCAGTTGTTTGTGGTTACCCAGTTGTTTGTAATTACCGAGTTGTTTGTGGTTACCCAGTTGTTTGTAATTACCCAGTTGTTTGTGGTTACCCAGTTGTTTGTAATTACCCAGTTGTTTGTGGTTACCCAGTTGTTTGTAATTACCCAGTTGTTTGTAGTTATTCAGTTGTTTGTGGTTACCCAGTTTGTGGTTGCCCAGTTGTTTGTAATTATCCAATTGTTTGTGGTTACCCAGTTGTTTGTGGTTACCCAGTTGTTTGTAGTTACTCAATTTGTGGTTACCCAGTTGTTTGTAGTTACTCAGTTTGTGGTTAGCCAGTTGTTTGTAGTTACTCAGTTTGTGGTTAGCCAGTTGTTTGTAGTTACTCAGTTTGTGGTTAGCCAGTTGTTTGTGGTTACCCAGTTGTTTGTGGTTACCCAGTTGTTTGTAGTTACTCAGTTTGTGGTTAGCCAGTTGTTTGTAGTTACTCAGTTTGTGGTTAGCCAGTTGTTTGTAGTTACTCAGTTTGTGGTTAGCCAGTTGTTTGTGGTTACCCAGTTGTTTGTGGTTACCCAGTTGTTTGTAGTTACTCAATTTGTGGTTACCCAGTTGTTTGTAGTTACTCAATTTGTGGTTACCCAGTTGTTTGTAGTTACTCAATTTGTGGTTACCCAGTTGTTTGTAGTTACTCAGTTTGTGGTTAGCCAGTTGTTATAATTACCCAGTTGTTTGTAATTACCCAGTTGTTTGTAATTACCCAGTTATTTGTGATTACCCAGTTGTTTGGGATTACATAGTTGTTTGGGATTATATAATTGCTTGGGATTACCCAGTTGTTTGTGACCACCCAGTTGTTTGGGATTACCCACTTATTTGGGATTACCCAGTTGTTTGGAATTACCCAGTTATTTAAGATTACCCAGTTATTTGGGATTACACAGTTGTTTCGGATTACATAGTTGTTTAGGATTACACAGTTTGGGATTATATAGTTTGGCATTACATAGTTGTTTGGGATTACAGAGTTGTTTGGGATTACATAGTTGTTTGGGATTACATAGTTGTTTGGGATTACAGAGTTGTTTGGGATTACAGAGTTGTTTGGGATTACATAGTTGTTTGGGATTACATAGTTGTTTGGGATTACATAGTTGTTTGGGATTACATAGTTGTTTGGGATTACAGAGTTGTTTGGGATTACAGAGTTGTTTGGGATTACAGAGTTGTTTGGGATTACAGAGTTGTTTGGGATTACATAGTTGTTTGGGATTACATAGTTGTTTGGGATTACATAGTTGTTTGGGATTACATAGTTGTTTGGGATTACAGAGTTGTTTGGGATTACAGAGTTGTTTGGGATTACAGAGTTGTTTGGGATTACATAGTTGTTTGGGATTACATAGTTGTTTGGGATTACATAGTTGTTTGGGATTACATAGTTGTTTGGGATTACAGAGTTGTTTGGGATTACAGAGTTGTTTGGGATTACATAGTTGTTTGGGATTACATAGTTGTTTGGGATTACAGAGTTGTTTGGGATTACATAGTTGTTTGGGATTACATAGTTGTTTGGGATTACATAGTTGTTTGGGATTACAGAGTTGTTTGGGATTACAGAGTTGTTTGGGATTACAGAGTTGTTTGGGATTACAGAGTTGTTTGGGATTACAGAGTTGTTTGGGATTACATAGTTTTTGGAATTGCTTAGTTGTTTTTGATTACGTAGTTGAGATTACATAGGTGTTTGGGATTACATAATTGTTTGGGATATAAGTTGTTTGGGATTTCATAGTTGTTTGAGATTACATCATTGTTTGAGATACATAGTTGTTTGGGATTGCATAGTTGCTAACCATAATCGCAATGTCTCTTCTCTGATAAATTTATGGTGTGTAGGGACGTGAGGTGGTGTGTAGGGTGCGGGAGGGCGGGAGGGAGGGAGGGGCCCGCGGGAAGGGACGGAGGGGTGTGGGTAGGGAGGGGCGTGTGGAAGGGCGCAGGGACGGGGTGTGCTTCTGATCGATAGCGGGGGAAACGCATGCTGCCTCATTCACTGTGGGAAGGTGTCTTGCCCTATGGACATTGAACTCGTGGTTCTTAAGTAGGCATCCTCTTCTTCAGTACGGGTGGGGGGTGGGAACATATCTTTGAGTGTGGTGAGGGCAGGAGGGGGTCATGTTGGGCCCCTGGTCAGGTCTGGGGCGCGCCCCGCAGGGAGTATAGGGAAGGGGCGGTGAGGACGGTGTAAGAGCGCCGCTGCCAGGCACAGATCAATGGTGTGTAGTGTGGGACCAAACACGCTGCTGCCGTCGCCGCCGCTGCTGCTGCTGTTGCTGCCGCTGCTGCTGCCGCTGTGCTGCTGCTGCTCCACCAACCTTCCTTACCCTGTGCCTCCGTGTCTTTAGTCGTCCTCGCCGCCGTGACTCTCGTCACCCCCGTGGTGGCCAAGTGTGTGTGCGTGTGGTAGTATTGTGACCGGCGGGGTAAACGTGGCAGGATGTGAGCGTAGAGTGTGGTGGTGCTAGTGTGGCAGCTAGCTCGGTTGACATGCCGCCACGCAGTCAAGGTGGCGGCTCATTCTCTTGTGTTGATATTCTTCTTCAACTCTAACCGGTAGCCTTACAGCCACGGCCATCTTACAAGTGCTTCTCTCAGGGAACCAAAGGGATGCAACCCTCCTCCCTGGCAGTCCCTGATTAGCGGGTTACGGGAGCCGCCTGGCTCTACCTCCCAACATGGGTACGAGGCATCAACATCAGGTCTCACAAAGAAATCTCTTGCGTGTTTTGCGTCTGTCAGCAGCTGCTAACGTGACACCCACGCTCTGGCCACACCCCAGACACAAGATGAACCTGTGGAAGACATTGTAGGATAACACGTCAGTGATTGTTATAGAGATTACCAATAGTTGGTGCAGGTAGACTGATGAAATAATCAAAGTTGGCTTGTAGTGATGTACTACGGCTGTCAGAGGTGCCTAGGTGCTTCACCTGCCATCCAGTGCTTCTAGCTGTCATAGTAAAAATATATTGGATATTACAACATTTTTTGGTGCAGTAATTTTTTTGGTGTTTTCTGTGAAGCAAGATGAAGAAAAAGAGGAAGTTATATAACAAGTTGCATCTGTGTCATTCCCATGCGCGACTTGTTCTCTTTAAGAAGGTGAAGGAAATTGCTGAGGTGCAGAAAAGATGTTCTTAGCGCAGAGTGAATGTGCAGTAGTGTGGTTGGCTGTCATGTTATGATGGTAGGGCGTGAACCATGGTCAGTAACTGGCGAGAGTTACCATGGATCGTACAGTTATCACTCCTTGCTACTTTCTTCGCGCCACTCCAGCCTAAACAATGACTTGTAAGTAATCCTGGAACTTCAGCAATGTGTAGTATTTGTTGGTGACCCATGTAGTGGAACGCTACGTGGTGCTTCGCTGGTGTTGACGTAAATAATGTACGAGCAGCGGTGCTACGCGCACACAGTGCAAGGAAAACAATGTGCAGTAAGAGGCGCCTCACCCATATGAATTATCCGGGAGTGTAAACAATGCCCATCTACTCAAGCAACACTGACGTGGCTGGGTATGAGACCCTCAGCACACGTCGCAGACACAATCCCTTCCGTGAGTACTCTTATTCTGTTTTTAATACTCCCTCAGTCTCCTCCTTATCATTATTACTCCTCATCTTTCTCGTATTACGTCGTGATCATAATTATCCTACGTCTCTAAGTCTCCTCTGACTATGCCAGTCCCGCTTTATCTGTCACTCATTACAATCTCTCTCTCTCTCTCTGTCCCTCCCTCATCATCATCATCATTTTTACCAGCTATTCATATATCACTACCTCCCCTCCTCCTCCTCCTTAACCTTCACCCTCACACCAATTTTTAATCCACTTGTCTCCCCTCACCTCTTCCCTCACCACTCCCACACCTATATATATATATATATATATATATATATATATATATATTTTCAACAAGTTGGTCGTCTCCCACCGAGGCAGGGTGACCCAAAAAAGAAAGAAAATCCCCAAAAAGAAAATACTTTCATTATCATTCAACACTTTCACCACACTCACACATTATCACTGCTTTTGCAGAGGTGCTCAGAATACAACATTTTAGAAGCATATACGTATAAAGATACACAACATATCCCTCCAAACTGCCAATATCCCAAACCCCTCCTTTAAAGTGCAGGCATTGTACTTCCCATTTCCAGGACTCAAGTCCGACTATAAGAAAATAACCGGTTTCCCTGAATCCCTTCACTAAATATTACCCTGTTCACACTCCAACAGATCGTCAGGTCCCAAGTATCATTCGTCTCCATAGGAGTGAATGGAGACGAATGATACTTGGGACCTGACGATCTGTTGGAGTGTGAACAGGGTAATATTTAGTGAAGGGATTCGGGGAAACCGGTTATTTTCTTATAGTCGGACTTGAGTCCTGGAAATGGGAAGTACAATGCCTGCACTTTAAAGGAGGGGTTTGGGATATTGGCAGTTTGGAGGGATATGTTGTGTATCTTTATAGTGCGTTGATAATAAGGGAGACTTCGTATGGGTTAGTCGGAGCTAGGAACAGTGTGTTCGGGTAGTTGCCGGTGAGGTAGTCATTTGGTGGGGTATCTGAGCTTGGGATTTTATTGGCAAGGTTTTGTCCTATAGTGGAGAAGAAATCATTGAGTCTGTTTGCTGTTTCTGTTGGTGGGAGTTGGGGTTCATATATATATATATATATATATATATATATATATATATATATATATATATATATATATATATATATATATATATATATATATATATATACCACTGTTCCATCCTCCTCATATTCATGCAACTGACGTTAGAATCCCTTCCATATTATATATATATATATATATATATATATATGAACCCCAACTCCCACCAACAGAAACAGCAAACAGACTCAATGATTTCTTCTCCACTATAGGACAAAACCTTGCCAATAAAATCCCAAGCTCAGATACCCCACCAAATGACTACCTCACCGGCAACTACCCGAACACACTGTTCCTAGCTCCGACTAACCCATACGAAGTCTCCCTTATTATCAACGCACTAAAAAAAAGGCAGGAGATTTAAATACCTTACCACCCAGGCATATAAGGGCAAGACTACACCTCACCTGAAAGACGACCAAAACGCAGATGTGATTTACACAGATTTTGCAAAAGCGTTTGACAAAAGCGGTCATGGAGTGATAGCGCACAAAATGAAGGCCATGGGCATTACGGTAAGGTAGGCGGATGGATTTTCGGTTTCCTAACACACAGAACACAAAAAGTAGTAGTGAACAGGGTAAGATCCAGCATCAGCGAGGTCAAAACCTCAGTGCCCAAAGGCACTGTCCTGGCACCTCTGCTGTTTCTCATCCTCATAGTAGACATAGACAAAAACACCCGGCACACTTTTGTATCATCATTTGCAGATGACACTAAAATAAGCATGAAAGTCAGTACGGTAGAGGACACTGAAAAAGTACAGGAAGACATAAACAGGGTTTTCTAGTGGGCAGTGGAGAACAACATGACGTTCATTGGTGATAAGTTCCAGCTGCTTAGGTATGGAAAGAATGAAGAACTCAAAAGGAGCACTATATACAAAACTCAAGAGGGTCACCAAATAGAAGGTAAGGAAGACGTAAAAGACCTGGGAATAATTATGTCAGCGGACCTTTCTTTTAAAGACCATAACAAGACAAAGATCACGACAGCCAGGAAGATGACGGGGTGGGTATTGAGAACTTTCAAAACAAGGGAAATAATGCCGATGGTGACACTCTTCAAATCGCTAGTACTCCCTCATTTAGAATATTGCTCAGTGCTGATGGTCCCCGTTCAAAGTAGGAGAAATATCAGAGCTGGAACAAATACAGAGATCGTTTACGGCTCACATTGAACCTGTAAAGCACATAAACTACTGGGAACGCCTGCAAGTCTTGAACATGTACTCATTGGAGCGGAGGAGAGAGGTACATGATAATATATACCTGGAAGGTACTCAGGGCTTGGTCCCAAATCTGCACACTGCCATAACAACATACTGGAGTGAGAGATATGGGAGGAAGTGTAAAATAAACCCAGTGAGGAGCAGGGGTGCGGTGGGGACAATAAAGGAACACTGTATCAACATCCAGGGTCCCAGACTTTTCAACATCTTACCAGAAGATATCAGAAACACTGCTGGAACAAGTGTAGAAGCCTTCAAGAGGAAACTAGACAAGTATCTTCACCAGATCAACCAGGCTGTGATGGATATGTTGGGCAGCGGGCCTCCAGCAACAACAGCCTGGTTGACCAGGCAAGCACCGGACGAGCCTGGCCCATGGCCGGGCTCAGAGTAGATAAACTCTTGAAACTCATCAAAGGTATATCAAAGTCAAGTCACAACACCAGACTCTGTGAAACACAACTGATACTCTTATCTGGAGTGAGTTCCGGGGGTCAACGCCCCCGCGGCCCGGTCTGTGACCAGGCCTCCTTAGGTCAGTGTCCCAGGATGCGACCCACACCAGTCGAGTAACACCCAGGTACCCATTTTACTGATGGGGAACATAGACAACAGGTGGAAAGAAACACGTCCAATGTTTCTACTCTG